>NC_052505.1:64571890-64801890 GCF_014356525.2 Nilaparvata lugens
TCATGCTGAGTTGTTGACTTAACAGTCCATGTATGTTTTATACTTTGCGGCAAGGTTGGGTACTCGTACAATTCCCAATGTCGAAATGGTATACTGATTGGTGTGTCATTCTGCACAATCTGTAGCAGACGCATTCTTACATCATCAGCCACTTCTAAATATGGCATTCTCCATAAAAGCTTTGTGATTGCTACATTGGCAGCAGCAACATTCACACAGTCATTGAAATTAGGATTGACTCTCAACACCAGCTCTTGTTTCACATTGAGTAAAATCTGTCTATAGTCTTCAGCAAAACCTAGCAGGTATCGTAGAGGTACATCCATTTTTGTACCATCTGCAGCAAAATTAGCAAAACCAGTGGTTGAACTAAACTTGTAGCCAGCCGCTTCCATCTTGCTGCGTTCATCTCGCTCGAATGTCATAGCATTCTTCATCAGACTGGTGATACCTGGATTACGTATGCTGTCCACCTCCACACCATTGATTTCATAGCGTATCTCTGAAAACAGATTGGCAAAGAATCCAGAGACACATGGAGTTCCGGCCACAGCAGCGTTGGCAGCTCCAGTCACAGTATACTCCAAATGTAGATAGCTCTCCGATGGTAGTGTGTAAATGTCCTGTTGCTGGATTGGTATCCTCACTTCATCGTTGGCATTGAAGCTTGTGGTATAGGGGGCATGAGAATGATAGTCATAGCCAATGATACTATCGTCTGACGAAGGTCCTTGTCGTGTCACATCCAAAACTCCCATTTCTTCTATTGTATAACTTGACAGCCTCGTTCTTGCAAATACTTGATGCTCCTAAATGTTAACCTTGTCAAGGTTGAATGCTGAATGAATCTTCCTTTCCTTTTATCTTCTTTTATAGGCGAGGGAGGATGATGACGATGGAGAGAAGAAGGAGGAGGATGGACTGCAGCCTCCATATCCAATCCTTGATTCCACTTTTCAAATAACAACACCATTTCACTTGCGTTGTCTCAAATGTAAAGCAATATTTATTTCCTTGCCTCTATTATTTATAAGACGACCGTACTCGTCGACTACTTGCAGTGTAATGCTACCAATCTGCTTGATGTCTATAGGTAAATAGATTACATTCTGCACAGTCACCACCATTTTATACCCTGGATCAACGTTTGGGTAAAACTCATAGATCACGTGATCTGTAATTCCATTAGAGTAAGATCCAGTCACAATGTTGCAGGTGATGCGTATCACATTAGGCCGACTGATTTGTACAGTATTATCACTTCTAGTAGATGTGTTGGGCTCTATGAACTGGGTATTGGTAAAACCCAACAGTTTCCCTATTGAATCTTGTGGTCGTAAATCCAGCTTGGCACTGCTCAAAACTATACACTTTAAGGTTGATGGATCTACAGTCACCTGGAAATCAACATCATTTTCTGACAGCCTTTGTGCAAGCAAGTCAGTAATTGTAGAAAATTCAAAGCTACCTGTTGGTAATGATACCTGATGCAGAACCAAATCCTCCTTGTCAACAGTAGTAGCTGGCATTCTCCTTTTAGTCCTTTTAGGCAATACTGTACCATCCTTATCATCATCATCAGACTTGCCAGGTTCATGCTTCTGATGTTTGAGCACCTCGCTCCAATACTCTTCAAATCTTGCTTTAGCCATACTCCGAAGCTCATCATGTGTTATCTCTGCACTAGTAACACCCTTCTTAGAAATTCTATTACTTGCATAAAAATGTAGTACATTATTGAAACCTTCCTCAATATTAGGTATTGAGTTGCAACTTGTAAAGCTAATCAGACCAATTTCCCATTCACCACTGCTCACATCAAGTGGTGGATAAAAGTCACTCTTTAGTATTGATGTCCTACCTCCAAAACATAGCATCATTGTTGTTGCCTGCTCAACATACAGTTGCACAATGAGTAGCAATCAGCCTACACTCGGTATTTATAGGGATGGAAATAATGTACAAGAGAGATAGTGATTCATTATTTATTTATTTTCATCAATCAAAAATTGTAAACACAAATGCCCACAGATGTGTGAGTAAAGATCTTCCTGCTTCTGATCATAGTTGTACTCAATCCTCGATGCTGGCTCCAGTCCTTTATGCATATAGTTGATAAACTCCTGTGGCGGTCTCAGGTTGCCAAATCCATCAAAGTAGTGAGACACATCATCCTTCTTCACATAGCACACCCAATGTGTGCCAGCTCCATTGCTGGTGTCCAGGTTGATAATGCCGCATTCTCTCCTCCAGGGCCCATTCAATGGTAGAGCATCCCGCATAAACACTCCTCGAAAGTGCTTTAGCTTCAGTCGACATGCATACTTGTAGAGATCAGCATCGGTGAGGGCTCGATCAGGTAGGGCAACTACCATCTTCTCTTGCCGCCACATTGACGGCGACGTTCCCCATTTCCCTGCATCCTGCGTTGTTGTCTCAGGTAGAGTCCTTTACCTTTCTTGGATGATGTCTGCTGACGTCTTAGATAAAGTCCTTTACCTTTCTTGGACGATGTGTGCCGACTTTTCCTAGAATTCTTCTTCTTACAACTTCTTGCTCCTCCCCCAAACTTTGCCTTAGCCTTCATGATGTTGGTGACTGCTAGTGCTGCAGCCTTCTCAAGTACTCCTGCATCTGAAGAGTTAACCACACTCCAAGCTTGATCTGCCAAAATGTTGTCTGCTACTGCTCTGCTCGCTGTATCACTATTTTTGGAGTAGGCAATGTTGTGCTCCTTACAGGCTCGATCAAGACTATTTATACCGGGATCGCTTCGTGCCAACCGCTTCTCTAGCTTTGTACCTGGTCCACAGTACTGGTAACCAGGGATGTGAAGTTCAACAGGTAGAATGTCAATTGCCTTGTTCACCAATTTTCCAGCAATCTTTTTAACTATTGAACCTGCAACTTTTGCAATTGATGACAGTACCCCTCTTCCCCGGTACTTCCTCTCTCTCTTACATCCAGCCATCTAATGTTTCTTAACGGTTTTAGCAGCTGGTTTTATACTTTTTTTGGTGTGGACAATGTTTGTGCGGGTGGTGTCGTAGGAGGGGGTTCCGGTAATCCCATAAGATCTATGAAACGTTTCTTAATTTCATTGGGTGACAATCCCTTCATAGTTTTAGCATTTTCCGGATCTAACACAATGTCTAAATACAATGAAAACATTTTACCAGCAAACTCAATCAGCCTCTTCTCAAGATATCGATTGTTCACTCCATCAGTAGGCTTAATTGGATCCATCATATCAGTAAGTATTGAATCATTGAGACTTGTAAATACCTGTGATGTGGTATTGTCCCTTGTCTTTGGCAGCCACATTGAAATCAGTTCTCTACATGTTGAAAAGTTGACAGCATCCCTGTCAGCACGTGGATTTCCCAAATTGGTCAAACGCCTGTAGCGAGCATTAATGTTTCCTATGGAATCCATGACTTGACTGCTATACATAAGCAAAGCAATGTCTCTTATATAGTGAAACTAGTATGCAGGATTAGCAACTATGTAGCCACCTTCTACCAACTCTTCTAAAATTGAATTGATTTCATTCTCATGTCCAGTGTTGCCAACTGCCATGGACTGATCCAATAGTTTCAGCCTGTCCACAAGTTCATTGGGATCATTGTAGTAGATGTACTCAATCTTAGTTTGATTGTTTGCCACCATATTAAATGGTGTCACCAGTCCTCTCCCACTATGCTTACCATTCCTTATCAGTGAGTAAATTGTCTTCTTGTACTTGGCATCATTGGAGTTTATAATACGTCCAACTGGGTCATAGTTTTTCCTATACAAATTGGTCAAATACAGAATGCGTTTGTATGCATTTGAGTCAGGTGATGTGACAAGTTGATTGTTAGGCTTCTTTTTAAAAATCAGCTCACATAGCTGGCTGTTGCATCAAAAATCATTTTATGTTCTTCATCTGTAGGGTCAGTCAGTTCAATCTTTGAGCCATCACTTCCAAAGGTTAGACGTCTACTACCCAAATAGTACTTGTTTCCAACTAATCTTGGTCCAAATGTAGTATCTGCACTACTATCATTCAACATTGCTCTATAAACATATGGACCCACTTTAGTTCCACTCAATCCACTTTGAGTATAAATGTTGTACACTTCCTTAGGACTGCTGTTATTCAACACTGCCTCAATATCCTCCTTCTCCTCTTCCTCCTCATCCTCCTCCTCATCACTCCTAGCCTCAGACAATAATTTTCTTGCAACTGCTGAAGTACTTGGAGCCGGAGTGGAGCCTGCTGCTTCTCCAAATGATTCATAGGTTGGTGACTCCTCCTCCTGCTCCTCCTGCTCCTCAACAACTTCTAGTTGTGATGGTAATAGACGTCAAACATGTCTGGGTCGGATTGGTGTTGTTGGCGGTGTAGGTGGTATAAGCTGATGTTGTTCTGCTAATGGTTGAGCCAGTGGCTGTTGCTGAGCTGGAGGTGCTTGTTGCTGAGCTGGAGGTGGTTGCTGCTGTGCTGTAGGAATCTGAAGAGTCTCAATAATTTTTTCCAGTGGTTCAGTTAGTGGCTTGAAATGTTTTGCATGTTGCTCCTCTGTCAATTCTCTTCCAAGTGTGAGCTCCTTATGCTTTCTCTTGATGTTACGTCTTAGCTTTGCAATCTCTTTGATGGTAGAAGCTTGTACCAAAATTTTGAGTTATTAAATGGAATTTATTCTATCTTAAGTTAGTAGTTTTCAGTTCCCATGAAGATAGTAAATTTATTCTTGTTCATTGGCAACTTAGCCAGTATTTCTAAAATCGTTATAATTATGATCAGAATCTTATTAAAGTCCTTGGTTCCCACGATCCCACTTGGAATTATCTATTCTCACAACAGATTCAGACGCCAGAAGTATGCTGAATCAATCCCATAATTCTAAACTTGCAAAAGGGAAATAACTTTTCTCTCCTAGTTTCCTTCTTGCTTGAACGTATCACCTTCCTTATTTACTGAGGAGAAAGAGAGTGGGCGAAGAGAAATTCACCGGCGATCGGGTATATATTTCAAGGCAATTATGGGAAAACTGATCAGTCTGGAAGCCTCTGAAAACTAGGAGAGCATTCATTCTAATCCCAGCTGTCATAGTGTTAACTGTTTCTTGAGATTTTCTTACAATTTCCAGTAATATGTTTTCGTTTGGGGGTACATTCTCATTCTCTCCAGGAGATTGATTGTCCAAGTAAATCGGACATTTAATGTAATTTTAATTTAGAAGTAAAGTCCCCCTTATAGAATATAATAATGGGATGAATTAGGATGACGATTGATTCCCTCTATACTTTGGATCTTCAATACCCCTTTTGGGTGAGTATTTTCATTATTGTCATTGAATATGATTTATGATTTGTAAAATGTTCGATTTATGTATGTTAATAATATTATTTATTTCCTCATAGGAAGCGGTGAATTGTATTTATTTGATGATCTACCTAGATCATCAATTGAATACAATCCTATTAGATATTGGTAATTATTATGTTTCTAATTCTGTTGTAAATTTGTCATCAGGTTTCTGTATTGGGCTGAGAATTTCCATTGTAAAAGGGCCGGCGACTTCTTCCAACCATGGATGGAATCGTACGTCATTGAACGCTGATGAGGAGAGAACAAGACTAACTCCCTTTTGGATCTGTCGCCGCGACGCCTGAACATTCCTGGAGGACGACTAATCATCTTCACCCTTCATCCATCTCCGCCAGGGACTCCGGACATCGCGACGACAACTACAAGATGAGTACTTGATCTTTCCCCACCAGAATTCAATGTGTCCCTTAAATTTTGGTCTCTTAAAGATGTAAAAATAAGTAAATTTGGTCTCTTAAAGACAAAGATAATCTTTAATTGAAGAAAGTGTTTATTGTAAAGTGTTGTTTGAATTTGAATATTTAATATAGAAGCAATCAATCATCAAATGATTTTTATTTCGGATTCCTCACCTCCTCCAATGTCTTCTGACGAGGTCTAACCATCCTGCTTGCCTCACAATAACAGACTGATACTCTACTAGACTTACACCTCAACTAAATAGGTGTCGATACCATTTCTGTAGCGTCCAGCATTCTTTCCTGATGAGCGGTCAATGACAATGAATGCATGTGCAGCTGATGACCAAACCTTGTTACACATGTCCTTAAACTGATCAAAGGTTATGTCAGCGCCGACATGATCTCGGTACAAGTGTTTCATGTTTAGCTCATCCTGTTGAAACATGACAAGAAAGTTTGCATTGTCACGAATCAGCTGTTTTGGAATGCGGCTATAGGTCTGTGCTAGATAAAACACATCAACGTCACTGTGTCGGCCTGCACTAAAGTACTTCCTGATGGTATCCTGCTGCTCACAAATCACATCGTCAAAAATAATTATTGAGTTGGGTGGCAGCTCATGCGGGTCGGGTATTTCTTCACTTGTATCACACTCGACATAGTTTATTCCATTTCCTGCAAGTCCTTGCATGATTGTACGGAGCAGCTCATACTTGGACTGGAATGTAGTCTTTGAAAAAAGGTAGATGTTTGAAAATTTAATTCCTTTCTCATCAAAAAGCATGTTGAATAGTAGGTTGGTTTTGCCGCAACCAGAAGGTCCATATATAATACATCTCATATGATTGGGGAACAATGGTCCATGACGCTTTTTCTTTGTATCCATTTCCACCAAGCCACACCCCCTAATCACTTTGTCAAAATCGATAACTCTAAACTGGTTTTTCTGTTGCACAACCTGTTTCATCTTACACAAGATCGTTCTTATCAATCCATGAGTCATGACTGGAGCTATATCCTTTCCAGCGTACCAACAGTTTATTTCCTCTTTTCCTCAACACTTTTTCAATTTCGAAAACACTGGGCACTTTTGTCTTTACAATTTCTTCAGAATAGAATCCTCCTTCAATGGGTTCACCTCTATAGTCTTCTAATTCATATGTTACAGGTACTGTGTGACGTACACGTGTTACTGTGAACAGCTAATTTGTCCAATTGGCTAGATAACCCTTGTCAAAAGTCTTTTTATACTTGCTGATTCTCACCTTATCGCCTGGCTCAATGTTTTGACCAGGACCAGGATAGAACTTGTTTTTCAGTTTACTATCCAACTTATCCTTATACTCTCGTCTTTGTTTGCTAAGCCTGGAAAGCAGCACTTTCTCATGCTTCTTCTGCACATCTACTGGCCTCATACCTATTGTTCGATGAATCTTGGTATTATACTCTTTGAGAAGTGAGGTTAGAATGTCTGTCCAACGATAGGTTCCTCGCTCAGTGAACTTGATCCACATTAACTGTTTAAGTGTTCTGTTGAAGCGTTCCACTATAGATGCCTTCTTATCTGATCTAGTTGAGTAATGATTCACATTATACTGTTTCACAAGTTGTTGGAATTTTGTATTGAACCACTCTTTACCATCATCGGTCTGTAGATTTTTCATTAGATGTTTTTCAAATATAGGTTGCATTGCCTTAACCACTTCATCAGCCGACTTATTTTTTATTGGTATAGCAAATGCATGCTTACTGAGACAATTTATGATTGTAATAATGTACTTGTAACCTTTGTTATGTCAAGCATACAGTATCATCTCAACAAGGTCAGCCTGATAGAGATCGTCAAGACCTTTGACTATAACCTTTCTTGTCGGAAAATTCCGATGAGCTTGTCTGTGCAGCTCTCGCGCTATCGCTGTCTTATCCATAATGGCGATATGAATTTGTTAATAAGCATTTATATAGGCAACAAGTTCATCAGACCATGATGTTGGCGGAAGTCATGATTAACCAACTTCCTGCATAAAGATAAATTTATCAGAGTAGGATGATTCCTATTATATTGGATGACTAACAGTATAGGATGTAATTTATGCTTTATCTCACACCTTATGCTTACTCTAGAAGTTGAAGGTTGTATGGAATAAAATGTGTAACAATTGTGGTATTACTAAATGTTTATTTACAGTGTATGCATGAAAATATATAAATATAGTGCACAAAGATAATATTTCAGTCCAATATATGAAGAACTATGTAGTGATACAAATCTCCTAGTCGATTGCTTATTTCACAAAATCCTCTGCCAAACATGATTTTCAAGATGACTGCTCCCTCATATAGATCGGTGCAGCTTGATACTTCAGCGTCGTGGAAGATGTATGTCAATGTCTTCAAGAAGTTTTGAGCCGTTCCAAACGGTTCAGGCAGGTCCTTATCTCCAAACTTCAGAAATGGTTGCACAATCCATTGGTTGCTGGTTACTAGTAGACAGTCTCCACACTCACACATATCTGCTTGCTCCACTGCAGGCTGATGTTGTTACTAGATCTGGCACAGTGTTAGGAGTTGTAGTAGCAGCAGTACTAGTTGGAGTAGTACTAGCTTGAGTAGTTGTGATGCTAGCAGCAAGAGTTGTTGTAACAGCTGCAGTACTCACTGGAGTAGTAATAACAATGGATGCTTGTTCTTCACAGTACGGTGCACAGACCTTGACTGACCTTGCAACAACCGCTTCCAAAAAGTCCTGCAATGTGAATGTAGGGTGAAGACATGTGCGCAGAATGTATGAGCAGTAGACTCGTTTGCAGAGAGATCCCTCCACAGCTCATTCTCCAGCCATATTCATATAGGTAAGAAATCATCTTGTTATGCTTTCAATGAAGGCTGTTTCAACGACCCCACTCCACCTCCCCGGTCATATGACCAATGACCACGCCCACCAGTGGTCAGTCAGTCAGTTCAATTACTGATCAGTCACTGTTCAATGACTGAACAGTAACTGAACAGTGACTGAACAGTAACTGAACAGTTGGACAGTGACTGAACAGTAACTGAACAGTGACTGAACAGTGATTGATCAGTAACTGATCAGTAATTGAACTGACTGAACAGTAACTGAACAGTGACTGAACAGTAACTGAACAGTTGAACAGTGACTGAACAGTAACTGAACAGTGACTGAACAGTGATTGATCAGTAACTGATCAGTAATTGAACTGACTGACTGACCACTGGGTGGACGACCCAATTATACCATACAGACATGATGGTCCATATGACAGGAGGAGTGAGGGTCATTGAGAATGTTCATATGTCATGTCTGAACATGGAGTGGGAGTCGTTGAAAATATCTATCTTCAATACCATTTTGATCTTTAGAGCAGCATGGCCATGTTGATCTAGAGTCTCCCATGGACATCTTGATCTAGTAGGTCTACCATGGACATATTCATCTGGTGTGATCTCATTACTACACGAAAATACCCACGTACTGGTGGCATGACTGCACAAGACACAATGTCCAATTTTTTTCCCCCTTTTTTCCCTTTTTTCCCTCTTTTCCCATTTATTTAGTTTGTGAGTAAAGCTGTTTATGGTTTCCTGTTCTAGAAATTGCTCCACTTCTTGACCGCATATCCTTTCCATCTAATAAAAATGAAAGCAGGATATATGTGGTGTAAATCATTTCCCGCGAACTCTATTCTTAGTCCAGATGTGAATTTGTTCTATTATGAAGTGTTTATTCCTTTCACTCTTATCAAAATTGAAACAGGATATGCGATGCAAATTATCTATGTCAATTTCCCGAGAAATTCAATACTTCTATTTTTTTTTTCCATTTATTTCTGATTTTGTGTTTTTAATTTTTTTTTTTTTATTTTTTTTTTAATTTTTTTTTTAATTTTTTTTTTAATTTTTTTTAATTTTTTTTTTATTTTTTTTTTAATTTTTTTTTTAATTTTTTTTTTGATTTTTTTTTTATTTTTTATTTATTTTTTTTTTTGGTGACCTTGAGGTTAGGGTGGTTGACCTGGATGACCTTGAGGTTAGGGTGGTTGACCTGGATGACCTTGAGGTGGGTGTGGTTGACCTGGATGACCTTGAGGTGGGTGTGGCTGACCTGGATGACCTTGAGGTGGGTGTGGTTGACCTAGATGACCTTGAGGTGGGTGTGGTTGACCTGGATGACCTTGAGGTTGGGGGTGGTTGACCTGGATGACCTTGAGGTAGGTGTGGTTGACCTAGATGACCTTGAGGTAAAGGGCGACTCTGGTGCACTTGTGCACCAGAGTCGCCCTTTTATATCTACTCACACACACACACACACACACACACACACACACACACACACACACACACACACACACACACACACACACACACACATACACACACACACACACACACTCACACACACACACACACAATTATTCTGAAAATCAACTGCAGTGAATCAATATGTGAACATGAAGTCGTACTTGTAGGCCTACTTAAAAGTTAAGTTGTGAAATTTCCCACTTTTTCACATATCAAGATGGAATGAATTATACTGATTAGGAGCTTTGCCAGCCTTCTGCTCCTCATCATGAGCGTAAAACGCATTCAATCTCAAAATGCCAAGAAACGATCAATTTGTAAAAAATGTTCTATGGAAAACAAGTCTAGTAATCTGTAATAGAACGACATATTTTGTCATCGCCAATGTACAGTTTTATAAATATAACAATAACTTATAAGTTAATAATATTGAATATCATTTTTACTGTACCCTACCGAAGGATAATGTATACATACTCATCAGAATCTTTGATTTCTGATTCAGGCAATGCACTCTTGTTGTATCTAACAGGAGCTGTTTTCGGGAAAATCTTACTGTAATTCATTTCTCCTGAACATCCAGTAATTGTGCTCTTTCTCTGCAGTGCTGATTGACGGTATGCAAGTACCTTTTCACAACTGAGCTTATTTTCCTCTTCTGTATCTCGCTGTTGAACGGCTACAAAGAATAAGGATTTGTGATTCAATAAAACTAATAATTCTCTCACCAACTATTTTTCTTCAGTCTACCAATAACTATTTTTGGCACCAATATGAAGGAGTAGAGGCTTATATCGCATGACCACCTTCCTATTTAAAAAAAAAAAAATTGCATCCAATACGGTGGATCCAAGATGGCGGACCAGATTTTTAAAGTCATAGTGAAGTAGTATTTTCAATTCGAGTAGGATCCCCTATCACACCCACTTTGGAACCACATTCTTTAATGAGATAATAAGCCGTTCTCATACTTTTTTCTGCTTTGAATAGTATTGATTAATAATATAAGTATATTTGAAACAGTTCGAGATATTGAGATGCGTTTTTCGCCATTCATTTTCTCTTGAAATTCCGTATCGAAATCATGTAACACATGATCATCTCCCTATTTAAAAAAATTTAGATTTTTAAAGTCATAGTAAAGTAGTATTTCAAATTTGAGTAGGATCCCCAATCACAGCCACCATTAAATTACCTTTGTATATGAGATATTAAGCCGTTCTTGGACTTTTCACCCATTCTGTATATACCTGGGTTATATCAGGTGATACGTGATCATTATGCAAAGGACTCTCAACCAACAAAAAGTCTTGGAATATTTTGATATTACTGAAACGTACTTGCCATATAAGACTCTCTGGTATACTGAATGTCAGTGGCGACAGTGGAAGGAGCATATGGCTGGGCTATGCTCAGAGTGCCCAGGTTGGTGTTGGCAAGCATCCTGCTATCCCTTGTAGATCGACGATTACGAGAGCTTCTAAGGAAACTCGTGTGCAATCCTGAATCATCCAGTCCACTAGACCATCGAATGTCGCCATCTGAATTTGTCAACCCATCACTTGACCTTCTCAAAAAGTGACTTCTTCTCTGAAATGGTCCAGAGTCTTCCAGTCTCATTCCATCTGCAATTCATGCAATATTATTGCTAAAACAAATTCTGTAATAAATATAGGAAGCTGTAATAAATACTTGATTGACTCTATAGAGTGAAAAGCGCTTTTATTCTATCCTGATTTTTGATCATTATCTGACTGTCATGAATTTATTTGTTTAATACCAAGAATTTGTCCATTAAAAGAAGATATGAATAATTTATGTGAATGTTGTCGAATATGATTGATTATAGTGGAAATTCAAAAAAGAGATAGGCCTAAGTAGTGATGCTGAAGGGAACCAATATACTATAGCGAAATTTGACAAATTTATTAATAATTCATCTATTGATTGAATTATTTATTAAGAGGTTTCCCATTTCTGAATAGAGTGAATTATTTGAATTTATTTTTAGTAATTTAAATCATTCACTTATTCTAGAGCATCAGGAAAGTGAAATCTGATAAAAAGACAATATCTTAGCATAATATAGGCTACCTCTGGTACGGTACGGTATCTATAAAAAAAAAAACTACCTATAGGAAATAAATCCATTTTGCCATTGAAATCAAGATGAAGTGATGTTATTATTCCACCTGAATCTTCAAAACAAAACAATGAAAGATTATTATCAGAGTATTCAAGATAACAATTATCAGTGACTTCTCTATCTACTTCTCACTCTATAAAAGGCTTTCATAGTTTATTGCTCCGACATTATTTTATTTTTCGGCTAGTGAATTAATGCAGTTTGGCACATCAATCTCTTTTCCATATAGGTACTGCACACGGTAGATGGTTCAACAGAATATCAGAATGCATCTAGAAAGATAAAAGAGTAAAGGCCTAATAACAAAATGAAAAATGTGACAATCATCCATGATTAAATATTAATAATAATATAGATAGTAAAAGCAAAGATTTACCGTCTTTTCCGTTGATTGCTTCTGATATGTGAACTACACCATTTCGAGGGAGTTCAAAGCCCAAACTACCTCGCTCTTTTTTTCTCAAAACAATAATTTCAAATCCATGTTTTTGTTTGGAGGATTTTTCGCTACTGCTGTCCACCGGAACCAGGCGCATCGCATAGTTCCAACTTTTCGTTTTCTCTGCCAGATCATCATCCTGTCTCGGCTTGAATTCTGATACTTTATACCTGGTCAAATAATAAAGGACAATGGAAATTTTTATTTTTCCGATTCTCATCAACATTGTTAACTTATTATTATTAACATGAGTAGCATATCAGTCTTACAGCATCGCTCGTAGAGTAAACATCTTAGTAGTTTAGTTTCACCATATAGTGTTCGACTTCAAAACAATCATCTTTCATCAATAAGTGGGTCACAGGAACATATAACCATACAGCAACCATCTAATAAAATTCATTGAAGAGTTACATAAGATTATAAGCTACTTTTGAGCGCTGCAGATTTTAGTGCTGTTCACCAAATATTTTTCAACTAAGTTACTATGTTCCGAATTGGAATTGAGATTTGAATAATCATCGTTTGCTCCGAACTTGAGCTGCTACTGTGAAATGATAGTACTGTAAATGTTGTTACTGTGGTTATGATGCTGGTACTCTTAATCAAGTATGTTCATTTTTATTGTGTGTTAATTAATTAACTATAACGATAGCATATACAGAGTGAAGTGAGTCATATTGATCTTTCCTTTTTTGGAAGTTGCACGAAGAAGGGAAGGAGCAGAAGGGTGGTGATGGTGTCAATGGACGCGCCATGACATGCTTTTTTAATGTGAGCAATGGCCTGGTCAGGACAACATCGTGCGTTCGTAGTTGAAGAGTTTATAAAAAATGGCGGCTACGTGATCACAACACAGCGTGCATTCTGTTTACATTTTGCTATTGGTCGACGTGATCCACACTGTCACTCGAGGGCTGTGGAGTGGTCGTTCGTGTAGGTTTCGTGAGTTATTCTCAGCCCAGTTTTTCTCAGAAAATGTTGTTTGTTAACAGTTCCGGCGAGGTGAAAATGTGTCTCATCACTGAAGATCAAAACAGCAGTGCGGGGGATCTGCTGAATGTTGCAGCATAAATTTGTTCGTATGTTCAAGTCTCTAACTGTTAATTCTTAAGGTGCGTACAGACTGTCGCTCTGCTCCGCAACCGAACGTCACTCCAGCAGAGCGATTGATGATGATGAGCAACAATGGTTCGACCAGGGAACGCGAGAAGATCTAACATCTTCCGTAACGTTCATGATGGGTGCGTGGGCGGCGCGACTGTGGTTCGATGGAGGAACGAGGGCGGTACGAGGGCGGTACGAGGGAGGCGCGTGCTCGGTGCGGGTTGGAAGAGCATATATGTGTACGCAGCTTTACACTACCTGAATCTTGTATGGGTGAAATTCAAGGTTCTATGCAGTACAGTACTCTGTGGACACTACTGAAAGATAATCCTAGTGAAGCAGCATGTTTCCGAACAGAATGTCGAGGGAATTGTATTGAAGCCAGCACTCTATCCACGTTTTCCGCTGACATTGACGTCCTAATTCGGCCTTGTGGTCTTGTTTTAATGCTGATGATGTTGCTCTAAAATGTTATACCCAATTTCTGATTGTTAGTCCAACGGGAATTGGAACACGTCGACCAATAGCAAAATGTAAACGGACCGTACGCTGTGTTGTGATCACAGAGCCGCCATTATTAATAAACTCTAAAACTACAAACGCACGATGTTGTCCTGATCAAGCCATTGCTCACACTAAAACTGTATGTCATGGCACGTCTGATGACACCATCCCCACCCTTCTGCTCCTTTCCTTCTCCATGCAACGCCCTTCCAAAACCAGAAAGTTCAATATGACTCACTCTGTATAATGAACTATAAAACTCAAATAAAATATAAAATACAATTTTAATAACTCTATCATCTATATGCTCCTATGTAGGGTTGAATAAGGTTACTGGAGGAAAGTAATAAGCAAACTTTGACTATGCTACACTCACCAACCGCATATATCATCATCACACCCTTTCTCGGTCAGCAACTTCACTTGAATGGTGCCAAATTCTGTGTCCATTCTTGCATAGCTCAGAAAGGTTTGAGACTTCAATAATTGTTCCTCTTTTCCACCTTCCCTCCTCACTCCATCTTCTTTCACATCGGTCCTTCAAATTATAAATAAATGGAAACCTAATTGAAAAACTAAAATACAATATGATTATTCCTGCAAGTCTCAGTACCATACTGTACATAAAATAGACTTCTTCATATGTGCCAATACAGTATTAGGCCTTCACATCAATAAAAAATATATAAAATAATATATGAACCGGTACTACCTACAAGTCAAGTTGAGTGGAATTTGAGAGGACTCTTATCCTGAAGTATTTTTAAACTCAATTATTTTTATTGCATCTATATTCAAAGTAGGCTATAGATATGTGTAATAGAAGAGTAAGTTGAGTTCACTGTATAGTTGAATGCAGAGCTTGATCAATTGAATATATAATCATGTAGCCTAAAGCTATGATTTGAATGGCCTAAATAAACATTCTGTGTCTTGAGATACAGAAAATGTAACAATATTCATTGTTCCAATTGTGAATGATGAGGATTATGCGAATTATCATGAGAAGTCAGCCTGTTATGAAAATTTATTTCACTGCTTTACTTTTCTGCATTGTGTTGTGTCGAATCTGTAAGTGTGTGCGTTGAAGTTATGGTACTTGGAAAATCAACGATTTTCCTGGAGCATCAGCCTGGTTCATGACCTTATAAGGCAAGGAATTTGTGTCCGATTGATTATCAATCATGCCTTATTTGGTTAGGAATTTGGAAAATAGCTGTCACTTGGTGGGAGAATGTATCTTAAATTGTAGTTGTACCGTTCCTTTCTATTGGTGAAAATTCTGATAAATATTTTCTAGAAAATAGTAACTGCCAATCACAGTTAACGTTGATTAGGCTCCTATCTAGTGAGGCCGATCACACAGCTCCTCGACAAGCGTATCGTGGGTTTCATTCAGCATCTGTCCATTGCTGCTAGCAGAACTGAATAATGTAGTCTTAGTATTTTGTGTTAATCATGGCTTTTATGCCAGCTTTAGGCTTGTTAGTATTTGGCTATGGAACCATCTGTTCCAATAGCATGTTTTAGTTTTTTCCGCCTCAGTAAATGCTTTAATTAAGAAGAGAGGATATCAAATTTGTCACCTCACGATGACGATTTTCCTCCAATTACTGCTACTAAGGTATGTCATAGATTTATAATATGATTAAGGAAATTATTATCGATAAAAGCTTCCATCAAAGTATTTAACTTATTCTGATAGATACATTTAAGTGTAAATGTAGTGTGATAGATTTATTGAGTAAAATAATGTTGATTTCATGATACAACTGAAGTTAAGCTAATTTGTTTTATCATAGTTTTTTTTTTATTCTAACAGCGGTCAATGTACGGGTCCATCAATGTATGGGTCCATGAATGTGTCTCATGAACATGTGTCTTTAAGCCGCTGATGCCTCTGAATCGATGGCAGTCATAGAAGCTTGGGGTATGTTGTCTCCTGTCCCATCTGGACGTGTAGAGCTCAATCACCGAGCCTAGATTCAAATTGAAGAAACAGCTTTGAGGTAACAACTTATTCTAAATTAAACAAATGTCTCAGGAGCTCCAGATGTGGCAGAATGGGTTTCAGTGACTATAGACTTTGAAAAAAGGGGTAAAACGTGAAGCATTTAATCAATTAACATGTGCTGAATTAGACACATCTTTTATTGTTAAATTGTAACTTTGGGATTAGGACTTGGGGAATTAATAGATTACAAATTTTTATTCTGTTTGAATAGTTGATTTTCAGTTGTATCTTCACATTGAAATATGTGGGCATATTTTCTCTGTAAGGATCCAGCTGGGAATTTCAGTTTTCAGTAAATTTATATTTAATAATATATAAAATTGAGTTGAATTAGTACATAAAATGTTTAAAAGTCCATTGTTGATGAATATTTTTTAATGATATTCTCATGTTTAAGTTGTAAAGAATTGGTTGAAGTTTCAAGGACTAACCTTTTTTCTAAATTTGTTTTAATGTCACATATTTTTGAATAGTCTTGCTATGTAGAATTCCGTGCTGTGATCCTTTAGGAGTATTTACCTTTGCAGCTTTTATGATATAAAGACAGATAATAGATATTATCGGGGATTATTGATATTCGATATTATTTTGATAGTATTTCACTTGGAGTTTTCTGGATTTTATGTTGCTCTTTCTTTTAAATATTTATTGTTATTTATGATTGACTTCTGAGAAATATCTATGATAATTTTAAATTCTTCTTTCTGAAATTAGAGTCCTTCAAGCTTCTTATGATTCAATTAAAAACATTTTCAATGTAAAACAGACAGAGTAGGCTATTATCGAATTAGCTATATCGGAGATAACTTTCTAAATTTAGTAATTATATTTTCGGTTTTCATGATGCAACTTAATTTTAGTTTTATTAACTGTTGAATTTATCTGTAAGGGGTGACAATATATTTGATATCTTCTCTCTATTTTGTTGTCTCTTTTGTCATTTCTGGTTTCCCGTTCTCTAGTACTAAGTATGTTTATTAAGCATCCCCTTTATTAAGTTATATTGTGTGCTTCTAAATTTTAAATTCCAAATTAACTTTCTAAATTCATAGCACGGCACAAAAAATTTTCAAATTTTTTTACAATATACAAGGTCTGATCCATAGTAATGCAAATAGATCATTCTTCTTTGAAAATATTTTTCTAAATCTTCATATTGTTACAGGTTACCATTCTAGGAATGTGAGATTATTACGAGGGATTGCTACTGTATTCAGGAGGAAGTTTGAAAGATTGGATGAGTTGAATCTCCAGAATCCAGCAGTGAGGAAAGCACTCCATCTTCAGGATCTTTTCTATTTAGTGACAGAGGACTAGCCCCTGGGAAAATCCATATATCAGCCTTTGTGGCAAAGTCTAATGCACCTGCAGACTGATCTCCATAATTCCTGGGAGTAAAGAAACTTGGGATCACCAGACTTGGCTGTGGCTATGATGGATTGGACTGGAAGATTGTAAAACCAATGATTGGGAGAATATTCAAGGACACTGGAATCAGCATCATCTGTTGTGTTTACAATCTCCATGGGTAGCCACCCCAGCAGATACATTGAAACCAGCTCCTGCTTGCCATATCTTCAGGATGGATCTTGACTGTTCTGCGACAGAACAGTGATAATGAGGGTCAGTATTATTGATGAGGCCTCTAGAGGGATGGCAGAGTCGAGAGGTTTCCAGAATCTTCTGGTAAACAACACGGTGGAGGCAGGGGGCTTCTAGATCATTCCAGTGTGTTCCAGTTTTGGTGCAGGGAACAATCAACCAATGGCAAATGCATTCTTGAACCTTCCAGCGGTTTCCATGCACTGTGATTGGTCGGATGTTTTGCCACACCTCCAGACCCTTCTAGAGAGTTCTGCTGTGGTGGGCCGGAGGTATTCTCCACCTTTCTAGATTGTTCTGCTTACCCTATATAAATGGTGAATGTTGCAGTCAGAGGGGAGTTGAGAAACCACAGTAGAGTATTTGCATCTTCTTATCTTAACAGACTAGTTATAAATTGATAATAGACTTTTGTAGTTTCTTATACAGTTATTATTCTTGATGACAGTAATTCTTATACAGTTATTTATACTAGTTAATGTATGCTTGTCATAATTCTGTGTAATTTAGTAAGGTATAGATGTTTCAGGTAAATACGTTATCAGTTTATAGATGTTTCTAGTTACCTCCATGTGTTATAGTCTTATTAGTAATGAATCTAATCAGTATAAATCGCCTCTAGTGTTTATTAGTGTAGAAACCCATAACATTGGTGTCAGAAGTGAGATATCATTGTTTTAGGCAATCTTATGAACTGTTATTTTTGTTTGTGAACATTTTTTTCAAGTATCATAATATCTGCCACCTTTGTGTTGGGGGAGCTTTGAATCGAACATTGTACTCAAGAATGTGTTTAAAACCAGAATTTACCCACAGTATCCCTGCTTGCCGTAGGAGGGGACTAAAAGAGACCCCCTTTCCAAATCCCTTCATCCAAAACCCTACAAAGTCTTAGCTGGCAGGATCAAAATACCCCCTGTGTGCAATCGTGTTTTCACAGGAATGCACCAGTTCAAAAGACTCAGAAACTTCCTTCCTAGGAGCATAAGACTCCTATTGGTGAGAGCACTGATACAACCTCTACTGGATTACTGTTGCTTGGCTTACATTGATCTTACTGCTGAGCAGAATACTAGACTGCAAAGATCACTGAATTATGCAGTCCATTCCATTCTTGATTCTAGGCGTGATGACCACATCACTCCTTTCTTTAAGGAGCTGGGGTGGCTCAAGCTGATGGAGCGCCGAAGGTATTTCCTTATGGTCTTAACTTACAAGCTGATTGTAAGAAGTGATGGTCCTGGCTATCTTCGAGACTCCTTCACACTCCTCGCTGACATCCAACCCAATCATGGCACTAGGTCTCATCACCTCACACTCCAAATACCACTTCATCGAACTGCTATTTTCAATGCATCTTTCCTCACATCTGCCTGCTGAGCATGGAACTCCCTACCCTACCACCTGATCAAGTCCAATTCATTGGTTTCCTTCAAGAGGAATCTGTTCAAATATTTACTGGATGATGACTGAGCTATTGTCCTGTTTGTTCTAATATTAATTTCATTTATCAACATTCCATTCATTATTATTATACTTAAATGGATGTTCTCATTCTCAATTCTATTTGCTCCATTTATTTATTTCTATTTGTTCCATTCTCATTCATTTTATTTGCTCCATTTTCTCCAATCTCTTCATCAATCTCATTTAATTGATAGTTTGGCCGTGGTGCTGCCGGTTTAGAATAGCAGGCCTAGCGTCCCAACAACCCAAGGTGCTAGAGTGGTAGAACCCCACCGAAAATCCGGGTTCCTTCATATCCATTATCCTCCATATTGGTCTACACCCTTACCTCTCACCAAGCCTTGATATCCTCTCACTTGTACCTTTCAAATTTACACTTCCCTGTAAATTCTGCCCATCCAATGAATCAACCTAGATTATTTTCATCAATTGTATTAATTTCCACAAATATTTTTCACTTTGTATTGTATTTTATTAGAATACCCTATTCCACCCTCTAGGTTTCCTAATAATTGCGAAGTATTGCTACAATGCGGACTAGCTACAGTTGGATATGGGTTGGGGTCAGTAGCCGTACTGACAGGTGGAGTTACCGGACCTACACTTCTCCCTCTATCCTGATTCTTTACCCTCTGCTTCTTTCGCGAGATTTTTAATTTCAGGGGAAGAGTGTTTGTCCGTGCCGTTGCTGGCCGATTCGGCCCTCGGCCTTTGGAATACAGGGTGGGTGTTAAGGGAGATTAAGATAACCCTATACAAGGAGACGGATCTGACTATCAGATCCCTACCAATAATCCTATTCATAAAGGTAGTACACAATCTGAACCAACTGCGAATCGACGGCGAGCAAGCTGTACCTGCAAGCCCGGGATGTGGTTTTTCTATGGGGTTTAAGGTGAGAGCTATGGGGTAAAGGTATGACGGAACTATGGAGTTATTAGTAGTATTTAAGAATTAAGTATTTAGTTAAATAGGGCACGGTATAGGGTATAAGCTATAGAGAATAGGGTGCAGGGTATGAGGTATACAGTATAGGGTATAGGGAACAGAGAATCAATGATAAGATTATTATTCTCTACAGCAAATAAATATCAGCTCAATAATCCGCAATCTGAGAATTGCGCTCTAGCTCTCAGCAGGCTGGACCTGCTAGCTAAACATAGTATATCTATTTCAATTTTATGATAATTAAAGTTTGGAGGATGAGGTTTCGGGTGTCGGATTTCTGAATCGCGAGCCTGCAGCTGCGAAAGGATTTTCAGCAATTCTGAAACTGCTAAACAGGATTTCCGCGCTAATCTGGTGACTGCACACCGGTTATTAAGGGCCAATCTGTGACTGCCCTTAAGGGTATAGGAATCACTCTCAATCGTCCGAAACGCTTTTAAATTAATAGTCAGTATGTCGACTATTATGAGAGGATAGGGAAGGGTTTACAAGGATTCACCTAAGCTTCTCGCTGGTCTGAGAACCGCGACTGGGTCGATCTCTAATCTGTGACTGAGATCCTGCTCTACATAAGGTTTCCTACACCTCTCGCTGGTCTGAGGACCGCGACGGGGACGATCTCTGGTCTGGAACTGAGATCTCGTGCTAAACAGGGAAGGAAAAATTAAGAGGAAGAAAGAGAGAGGATGCCGCAGTCTAGGAACTTCGACAAGGACGTTCTCAAGCTGTATCTGAGAGCAGGAGGCGTTGCAGTCTGTGACTTCAACAAGGACGTTCTCAAGCTGTACCTGAGAGCAGGAAGCGTTGCAATCTGTGACTTCAACAAGGACGTTCTCAAGCTGTACCTGAGAGCAAGAACGATTTTAGAATAGGGAAAGTGAAGAGAAAGTAAGAGAAAGGATGCCGCAGTCTAGAAACTTCGGCGATGAAGTCCTCAAGCTGTACCTGAGAGCTAGAAAGATTTTAGAATAGGGAAAGTGAGGAGAGAGAAAGAGAAAGGATGCCGCAGTCTAGAAACTTCGGCGAGGAAGTCCTCAAGCTGTACCTGAGAGCTAGAAGGATTATAGAATAGGTAAAGTTGAGAGAGAAAGAGAAAGGATGCCGCAGTCTAGAAACTTTGGCGATGAAGTCCTCAAGTTGTACCTGAGAGCTAGAAGGATTTTAGAATAAGGAAAGTGAAGAGAAAGAAAGAGAAAGGACGTCACAGTCTAGAAACTTCGACAAGGACAAACTCAAGCAGCACCTGAGTTCTCCAGGAAAAGGATTGGGCTTTTCCTACTTGGAATTACAGCAAGTCTGAATTTGCTAAATAAGTTAAAATACAGGGCCACCTAATGATATGAAAATTGAATAAGGAAAATTCACCCTTTAAAACTGAGATTACCTTATTACAGAAGAGGAAATGCACACAAGTGACCAGTCCTAACATACAGTTACCTGAATCACTGCAGAACCAAATACGGAGAATAGCGAACAAATTCCCGCACTAAACTTAAACATCATGAAGCGACAGAGTCGAGACTTATAAATTGAGCACTCAAAAATAACCCGCTACAAGAGCCTAGTTAAATTTCCCACTCAATTATTTGTAGCACAAACTTGAGATCCCTTACAGGTTTCAAAACCAAGGACAACTCGTTCACCCCCAGTGATACGAATTTAGGAAAAATAGCCAACAAGAAAGAAAATCCCACAAGGAAGTTCTAACTTCAAGCTGTCTGGAACTCGTCCTGCAATATTCTATATTAACACAAAATAGAATAATTCCCCTATAAATAATTAGTACCGGGAACGTCGTAAGGAGAGGAGATTCGTGACCCGATCTCACGCTAAACCACCGAACAACTGACCTCTCCCAGGTCTCCTTTAAGCAGTACGGGGTCGCTGAAAATAAGGAGGCCGGGGGAAAAGATTGCCAACCAATGGGAGTCTGAAAAGACGATCACGCCACTGGTCATGTGACAGGGTTTGACTCAGCTGCTCCTGATGTTAAGGGTGCAGCTAATGATGACAATACTGCTAATTACTACACTAAATCAGGCCGGTAAACAATATTTCTCACCAGAAATTACAAGAAGAACGATACCGACTCAACTCGGTAGTTGCCTATCGCTTTGATGATACAGCTGCTGCTGCTGCAATACTAAATACGAGAATGCTCAGAGTGGTAAACAAGATCTGGAAATTTCCGGTTATGATGAATCTGTTGCTGATGATTTATAGGGGTTGACAGCGATGGTGATGATGTACATACACAACTACAAGTCCAACAAAATATATCTGGAAGTCGACCCTATTCTTATTCCAAAATAGAATAAATTCGCTAATTTTACACCAGACGACAGCTCTCTATCCGTCACAAAAATTCACTTTGTGACAATTTAAATATAGAAGTGTTATTTTTTTTGTTTGTTTTGTTTAATTTTATAGTCTAAGTGTTTGCCATAGGTCTTGTCAGACCTGGCAATGTAAGACGAATCAAATAAATATCAAATATCTCCTCCTTCTTAATATGCTTTGGAACTATTCATTTTTATAACAGCACTTTCTCCATTGACTTTGCTTTTCGCGACCCCTCATTCAGCGGAAGGACCTACAAAAAGGCCAGGAGTGGAACTCACATAGGTCATAGGTGAATTTGTGAGTGGGGAGGCCAAAAATCACCAGTGCTCAAAGAAGGGCGGCCATTCAGGCAAAACTTCATGGGAGAGATGCGGCTTTTGACCCTGCAAAGTTTCAGAGGGACAAGAAGAAAAATCCAAGAGACCAGAGATTGGTGAAACTCCATGCACAAATGTGAGTCAAGGGGCTTAGTCGACAGTGGCTGGGCGCCGGGCCCCCTAGAGGTAGTTTGGCGTCCCTCCCTCAGTGGAAGGACCTACAAAAAGGCCAGGAGTGGAACTAACGTAGGTTATGAGTTTCTGGGTGATGAGACCAAACCTCACCACTGCTCAGAGAAGGGCAGCCATCCAGGCAAAACTTTTTGGGAGAGGTGAGGCTTTTGACCATGCAAAGTATTGGAGGGGCATAAAGAAAAAACGAACAAGACCAGAGATGGATGAAATTCCAGTCACAAATGTGGGTCAAGAGTCTGAGGCCAAGGGTAGCCAGGCGCCCTAGAGGCAACTTGGCGACCACTTGTTTGCAACAAGCAACCAGGTGATGAATGGGATGTTAGCATTGGAAAAAACTCCTGGTTCTGGTAAAAGGACACAGGTATTGATTTGCCCAACTAACATACTTCTTCGGAACACAATAAACTTTGGTTGACGTGTGGGGTTCTTTGAACCTTTGGATCCTTGAATCTGTCCCTACAAAAAAAATAATTATAATAATCATAATCATAATATCTGAGTGTGAACTTTTATTCTCAGGTGAGTGTGAACTTTTATTCTCGACTGAGTGTGAACTTTCATCTCTGATTGATTGAACTTTTATCTCTAAGTGTGAATTTTCGAGTGAGTGAACTTTCATCTTAGTGTTATTAAAATCGCTTTTGATATGTGAATATCTGTGAACTACACAAATTACACAGAATTATCACAAGCTTATGTTAACTACTATAAATAACTGTATAAGAATTACTGTAACCAAGAATAATAACTGTATAAGCAACTACAAAAGTCTATTATCAATTTATAACTAGTCTGTTAAGATAAGAAGATGCAAATACTCTACTGTGGTTTCTCAACTCCCCTCTGACTGCAACATTCACCATTTATATAGGGTAAGCAGAACAATCTAGAAAGGTGGAGAATACCTCCGGCCCACTACAGCAGAACTCTCTAGAAGGGTCTGGAGGTGTGGCAAAACATCCGACCAACCACAGAAGTGCATGGAAGCCGGTAGAAGGTTCGAGAATTCGCTTGCCATTGGTTGACGATGGTTCCCTGCACCACAACTGGAACACACTAGAATGATCTAGAAACACCCTGTCTCCTCCGTGTTGATTACCAGAAGATTCTGGAAACCCCTCGACTCTGCAATCCCTCCAAAGACCTCATCCATAACACTATAAATGTATATTGAGTTTTTCATTAATCATTTCCTATCTTCGAAAGTGATTAAACGAGCTGTGTGTGAGTTGTGAGATATTGATAAGATCTTTTTTTAGTTTGAAAGGTCTATTAATGCCATTATGCATGAAATATAATAATCTTCGAATTGGCTGCATGATGGTGGTGATCCAAGAAGTCCATCTTTCCGTTAATCTGGCACACAAATCGGGCTGAATCTCGTCATTGATGGTTCGAGTAATGTTGACTTCTTGGGCATCGATGGCTCAAGGCTTATTAGCATAGACCTGTGACTTAGCATAGTCCTTCAAGAATAGGTTTAGAGGAGTCAAATCACATGATCTTTGTTACCACCGTCGAAGTTGACATTGCCTCTGTGCGAAGTAAACAAGAAACACTCTTTCGCACATTGAAACGTTTTGCTAAAATCGCATATTGCCCATAATATCCATATAATCCAGTTTAGGCCACAAGAAGTCGAAAATCATTAGTTGCCAAGTTGAGGTCAGAGAGGTGGAAATTAATTTTCATGGGTAAATTTAAATTAGAAATTGACGTCTTTCTGACAGAGTTTCTTTGATGACCAATAAAAATGTAGTCTCAATCAATAACTTATAACCTTTTATAGTATAGTGAATGTTCAAAAATAATCCAGAATCTGAGAATCTAAAATCGTCTATATGGTCACATGTTAAGGATAACCTCTTCACAAAACCAATTCCAATTGTACAAAGGAGGCAAATACCTAATTGAGGCAAATATTGTGATCAGAATATAAGAATGAATTCTCATCAGCTTTTATTTTCCTTTTGAATCTAGCATATTATTACAAGTGAGAGATCTTGTTTATGATGTGATTCTCCTATGTACATTCCCATTGACCGTGACAATATTCTTGGCAGAGTTGGCGACTCATTGTTGTTGTACGGATGTTAAATATCTACCGAATCAGTTTCCTCAAACTTGTTCACTAAGGTACGGTAGCCTATATTACAATTAGTCCTCTCAGTAAAACACGATTGCTACCTACTGTAAAATGAGAAAGCTCTTGAAACATTTCTTTTAGAGATTGTTTTAACAAAACAATGTCATAGTTCGTACTTCTTATTGAAAGGTATAACTTTTGATGTCATTAGATTGACAAGACAAAATTAAGGTTTTTGAAACGAGACTGGGCCACCGGAAACAATGGATGGACAGGTAGAGGTTCCAGTGATACTCCAGAGGTCGCCTATTGTTATTAAATTTCGACATTTTCGTAGACTTGTATTTAGGAATAATTCTTGCAATTATTGCAATAATTCAATTATTGCAAGTTTCCCACTCCAAAGATATATACCCTATGTGTGGACCAGTCTGGTTACTTGGAGGCACTTTGAGCTGTAATCCGTGGTAGCCAACACCCTCTATAGTGACTGGATAAAACACACACATACTATAGCCCAGTCAACGAAGTGTTATAGAGGGAAAAGTTTGGAAGACAATTTTTGACCCGGCAGTTCTGTTTAGGGTAGGTAGTGAGGAGGTAAACATATCAAAAGTCCCCACACCTACCCCCTGTGCTAAGGGGGTGGGGATGGTTCAAAGGTACCATTTTTTGGTTTCTCGCATATAACTCGAAAATTATGAATTTTACAGACATGACTATTCTATAAGAAATTAAAGCTTACATAATTCCCTACAATATTGATCTCACAACTTTTCCTATATCTCTTTCACTTTTCGAGATATCCGCTCTAAAAGATTTGACATTTTTGAAAAAACACATTTTCCTTCAAATTTTTGCTGTTATAACTTTTTGAATATCGGTGAGAAAAATCCATGCTAATCATGAGCTTATATAGCATCAAATTCTCTTCAATTTTATGTATAATTTCAAAAGTTTACGCACATCCCCACGACTGTGGCATCAGCTTCAGTGTTGAGTGTGAGATCTTTAGTCAAAAATAGACCAATTGACAAAGGAATTTGGAGAGAATGTTTTGAACGAAAGTACAAAGAGGACGCGCATCCTACCTGGCTGAAGGTTGGTCATAAATCATTTTCGTGAGAGTACGAACAGAGTGCGCTTCATTTCAGTGCGCGCTCTCTTCGTACCTCACTGATTTACCCTTCTGACAGCTTGACAGATCTTCGTTCTCGCTGATAATATATATAAATATACATGCTACTAAATATTTTATAGTTTTCTTCAATAAACCCCTTTAACAAATATCGACATGTTGAGGACCGAATGGTGAATATTGAAAAATATTAATATTGTAGATTTCTGTTAGTGTTCTCCAATTATTGTGTTGAAGTGATTTGATTCAAGCCGAATTTATTGATATGAATTCCAGTGAACTTCGATTTATGTTAACTGTTAATTATATTTTTGTGTTTAAGTTTAAGTGGTAATTTTATATTTTGACTGGATTACGATTCTGCTAAATTACTTCAAAGCTGCTTGAAAGCTGCAATAATTTCAACAACATGGAAGTAATTTAGACTTCAATGTTGTTGAAATTATTGCAACTGAAATCATGTGTCGGCACATAAAGTCTGTCCGTCTGACAGTCTGTGTGATATAAAATCAAAACAATTTTTCATCTATTGCACTTCCAATGTTATTTCTTTATCCTGAAGGAGTGAGTCAATTTTGTTGTCCAACAAACTTCACCTGTGAAAAGGTTTGAAGAATTCGTGTTCAAAATAATTTGAAGCTAATTGATCAATTGTTGAACATAAAAACAGGCAGAAAACGCCTTCAGTAAGTCAAAAGTGAGAACTGCGCTAACGCTCGTTCTAATGTAGAGACTTACATTTCAAGCTATATATATCAGCCTGAATTTTGAACCCTTGTCAACACTAACTTGTCAAACTCGAATCATAGAGGTACGAAAAGAGCGTGCATCATTTCAGAGCGCGCTCTCTTCGCAGCTCACTGATTTACCCTTCTGACAGCTTGACAGAACTTTTGCATGCGTGCTGTCTTCGTTTTCCTGTTTTGAACACAATTTTTGACTTCGCAGCTTTGTTGGTACCATAGGGGGTGAACATACTTAATGTTTTCCTTCTATTGTTATTATAGCAGATTCAATGTAGGGGGTGAAATTTTCAACTCTGCAACAAGTGTCAACTTAGCAGTTCCAAACCTTCAATAGACGGTCTAGAGATGCGTATTTTTGCTATGTTTACCTCCCAACAAGTCTTCATTAAGCTACAAAGTCGAAAATTGTGTACCAGATGTTCTAGACTCAAATTTCATTGTCAAGTGATCAATTGTTACAAAATTAGAATTTCACCCCCTACATTGAATCTGCTATAATAACAATAGAAGGAAAACATTAAGTACCATAGTGAAATAATAGCCTACATCAAATTAAAGATAAAACAAAGCTCTACAAATCTACGGTAAGCATTTATTTCTACGATGCATTGTTGGAGAGTAGGCCCTGAAACATCAAAAAATAGGATTGAAAGCTGTTATTTTAACAATTTGACACTTTTATGAGCGTATATCTCGGAAACTGTTGGAGATATCAGAATTCACCACAGAACAAATATTATAGAAAATTTATCAAGCTTCATTTCTGAATAGTTAGTCATGTCGGTAAACCGAATTTTTCTGGAGGTATGAGCGTGAAAGCAAAACATTGATAAATGCAACTTTTAAACCACCCTCATCCCTCTAGCACAAGGGTTAGGGATGGGGACTTTTGATATGTTCACCCCCTATGGTACCAACAAAGCTGCGAAGTCAAAAATTGTGCTCAAAACAGGAAAACGAAGACAGCACGCATGCAAAAGTTCTGTCAAGCTGTCAGAAGGGTAAATCAGTGAGCTGCGAAGAGAGCGCGCTCTGAAATGATGCACGCTCTTTTCGTACCTCTATGATTCGAGTTTGACAAGTTAGTGTAGACAAGGGTTCAAAATTCTCTCCAAATTCCTTTGTCAATTTGTCCATTTTTGCATAACTGAAGATCTCACACTCAACACTGAAGCTGCTGCAACAGTCGTGAGGATGTGCGTAAACTTCTGAAATTATACATCAAATTGAAGAGAATTTGATGCTCTATAAGCTCATGATCAGCATGAATTTTTTCCATCGATATTCAAAAAGTTATAACAGCAAAAACAGCCAAAGCTTGAAGGAAAATGTGTTTTTTCAAAAATGTCACATCTTTTAGAGCGGATATCTCAAAAAGTAAAAGAGATATAGGAAAAGTTGTGAGATCAATATTGTAGGAAATCTTGTAAGCTTTAATTTCTTATAGAATAGTCATGTCTGTAAAATGCATAGTTTTCGAGTTATATGCAAGAAACCAAAAAATGGTACCTTTGAACCACCCCCACCCCCATAGCACAGGGGGTTTGTTGGTGACTTTTGATATGTTTACCTTCTCACTACCCTGAATAGAACTGCGGGGTCAAAAATTGTCTTCCAAACTTTTCCCTTTATACTCTTTTTTGAGCATTCATTGCCTGGACTAATCGATGATTAGTATAATTTTAGTCAAACTATGTGCCGGTTGCACAAAACCCGGTTAAACTTTAATCGTGATTGATTTCACAAGAACCAATAAGAGAAGCCGTCTTTTCTAAAAGGTCTTCTCTGATTGGTTCTCGTGAAATAAATCACGGTTAAAATTTAACCGGGTTTTGTGCAACGGGCCTAAGACCATAGGGTATATTTTTAGTGTAGGCTACTAATGTAGGTACATGATGAGACTGAAAACATTACAAAGACATTATTTATTCATCCATTGGGTGGAATATTAGAATATCTAAACAAAAAAACAGGCGCCAGCCTTAAACTTCTTTGGTTCTTAAAATTATTTTCAATCTAATAGAATTTAAAATGACATCAAAAAATTGTAGGTTCAATAATTATCGGATTGTATGTAACTCAACTTAGTACCGTATGTACCTATACAGCTTGTGACCAAGTTGAGCTCCATCAAAATGAACCATTGGGAATAATATACAATTACAAGTACTTGATCACTGATTTACATTCAATTGTACAAAATACAAGTAATACCGTAGATGTAAGGTGTAAAGTAATACATAAAGTAAGTGCTCGCTGCCAGCTAGCTATAACTGCCTTCCAGAAACGAGAAGGGGCCATTAAGACTGTGCAAAGGCTAAAAATAAGCTTGCCACTGGGTGATATTTTTCAAAGTTTTCCATTTAGTTATATCATCAAGCTATAAAAATGAAAAAGTTTTCGCAGGTAAACATTTTTTTCCGATCATTACTTTTTGAGATAAGAGCGCCTGAAGTTAAATTTTTGGGACAGAATATTTCAAATTCGCGGTAAAAGATAAATCCATGAGATTCAAAGGATGAATATTCTTCATGGTAGTACTGTTGAATGAATAAAGCTAAAATTCTCTGAAAATATCAATTCTGGAGAAAGTTATTCAATTTACTAAAAATGACTTTTACTTGAGTTATTTTTGGTAAATTGAATAATTTTCTCAAAAATTGATAATTTCAAAAGAAAAAAATCTTATTCAATCAACAATACCATGAAGAATTGATCCTTCAAATCTCATGGATTTATCTCTTACCGAATTTTAAATGTTCGGTCCCAAAAATTTAAACTCTAGGCGCTCATATCTCAAAAAGTAATGATCAGAAAAAAAATGTTTACCTGAGAAAACTTTTTAATTTTGATAGGTTGATGGTATATAGGCAAAGGTATATACACGAGAAACTATCACCAGTAGAAATTTTTTAGCCTTTGCACAGTTTTAATGAGGCCTATGAGGGCAATGACGCGGAATCAGAGGATAAATGAGTATGGTAGTCGAGAGTTGGAAAATGAACCTTTTTGAGCCTTCCTTGAATAATGCCTAGTGGACATCAGGTAGCGCGGTTCCGTCTCCTTCCTACAACCCCTGAATTCTCTTCAAATACCGCAATAAGAGTTTTAGGGAATATAGGTTTTACACCATTTTAAAAATCATTACTTTGTTACTAGCTACCGTACGTGCAAAATTGAGGAATAATCTCACATTTTCTAGGAAACAATTTTGTGAAATTATTTTGATTTTCAAATATGGTGCCAATTTGAATTTCTGTTGAGAAAAATGTTTTTAAAAATCTCACATCTTCCAGGAAACAATTGTGTTAAATTATTTTGCTTTTCAAATATGGTGCCAATTCGAATTCCTGTTGAGAAAAATGTTTCTATTATTCTTCTTTCATTATGTATAGAATTTGCTGACTAGGTGCTAAACTGAGCTATAAAATATTGCATTGAGTGGATCAAAATATTGAATATTGTTATGAGCTATGGGAAAAGTTGAGATTATTTCAATATACGGTACGATACTGTATACTGTACTTTTTAATTTTTTTAAAGATAAGGTTAGAAAAATGCTTCTGTGATTCTTATTATTATAATGAAATAGAATTTGCTCACTGGGTGCAAAACTGAGCTACAAAATTGCATTGAGTGCATAGAAATATTTACAAAGCAAATATTGTTATAAATAATATATGAGCTACACAGTATGGAAAAGTTAAGATTATTTCAATATACGGTATACTTTTTATTTTTTGAAAGTATTTATAAGTCTTATGGCATGAGTTTATGCGTAAGCAATTTATAATAAAAAAATGTTTTTCTATGAAATCTAGTACTAGTAGCCCCCTGAGTCGGAGAGCTCGCTCACGAACTGCTGTATTGTAATCTTTGAAACCTGCAACTTTCAATTATACACAGTTGTTGGAAATTATGCGAACAGCTAAACATTTCTCTAACAAGAATAATTTGACAGTAGGTTTCATTGGGGATCCTATTTCAAATAAAAAATTCAACATCTTTGTCGCTGATATGAATTAAATTCATCTTTTTTTAATGAGAAAGTGGTCATGTGATACTCGATTTCGATATATAGTTCCAGCAGAAAATAAATTGCGAAAACCACACATTGATATCTTTGTAATGTTTGTTGATGTAAAAGTTGTAAATTAACCAGCTGAAATCATGATGTGTCAGTCCATGAAGAACTGTTTGGCCCGGCTGCCTAAAAGCCGGTTGAATTTTAACCGTGATTAGTTTCACGAGAGCCAATTAGAGGAGATTTTTTTAAAGTGGACTATTGTGATTAGTTTTCGTGGAATTAATCACAATAAAAATTTAACCAGCATTTGTGCAGCCGGCACTCAGTGCGATAGCTTCCAATAAATAGCCTCAGCTGATGTTATGAATGAATGAATGGAAAAACTGTGGTAATTGCATGCAATGAATATTATTCAGCTGACTAAATAATAAATCACAACATATTGTTTTCGTATGCACTTTCAATTTTATTTTTATAATCTGAAATAGGACGAAGGAGTGAGTCAATTTCGTTGTCCAACGAACTTGACCCGTAAAAAGGTTCGAAGAATACATGTTCAAAAATTGAAGTGGATTGTTCAATTCTTTGTAAAGTTATTGTAGAACATACAAGCAGACGGACAACGACTTTTGCCTTCAGTAAGTCAAAAGTGAGAACTCGCTAACGCTCGTTCAATTATTTATTCTAGCCATAGTAGTGAGCTAGTTTAATGATAATAATAATAATAACAATATTAATAATTATTGTTATTATCATCATAGTATGCATATTTTGAAGTGCCTACCATACATGGACAACATAGAAAGAATTTTTATTGTCGGTTTCAATTGTATTTTTGGGCGATGAATTGGAATATGAAATTTGCTGACACGCCAGAGGGCGGGTCCACCCCTAAAAACCCCCAAATTTTAGGGCTTTCTCCATTCTATCATGGAAGCCTCATAGGTTTTTCAAATAAAAGCATTCTCTACAAAATTGAAGCCAATAAAATTTCCAATGAATTAAATGGTCGCGCAGGATTCTACGATTTCTCGTTTTGGAGCTACAGATTTTCAAAAAGGTGTATTTTTAAGGCTCTTTTTAAAATTTTCAAAACTCACTACTTCCTCAACTTGGAATATCATAGAGTAATGACAGAAGATTACATATCATGTGAAAGTAAAATTATTTCTTGACAAGATTCCCCAGAAATGTTGAAATTAATTATAGAATACCATGTCCCACAGCCAAGAAATACAAATTTTCCATTATAATACATTTTAAGGCCTTCCTAACCGATCAAATCAGTATATTTATAAATATATAGTTATATAAATATAACATATATAATATGTTATATTGGATTGGATTGTGATTGGCTTTTTTTGTACTACAGCTAAGCCTATACTTCTTAACAAGTCAAGGTGGTTCAAAACCATGTTTCATGAGTGGAATTTTATAAAAATGAAAAATTTATTCTTGCATTGTATATAAACTCATATATGCAAAAACAAAAAAATGGCAAATTTTTATATTGAAAGCTGTGGAGGAAAATCCTAAAAGTTAAGGGTTTTTAGGGGTGAAACCGCGCTCTGGCGCATCAGCAAATTTCAGATTCGAATTTAGAGCCCCAAAATACTTGAAAAATCAACGAGAAAAATTATTCTTTTGGGCTGTTCCCTGAAAAATGATCATTTTTGATCAGACTAGTTAGCAGGTTTCATGACAACTCGAGAATAACATTCTCAAGCCATAGGTCTACAACATTTTCTGTATAATTGTCATCCAAATCACAGTTTCACAAGAAATTGGAAAATTAATTCAAACAAAATATTTTTAAGTGTTTCGATGATAATAATAATTTCAATATTTACTTGTAAAGAATTAGGTCTTCTATCTTTTGACTTGAACCTGACGCCCTTCGATGGATTTTAATAAGATGATAACACAATTTTTCAATTGGCTCAGCATCAACTAAATAATTATGTGATATACTTTATTCTGTAAACAAATAATTTGAATGTTGGTTATCTGTATAGAGATGCTTATTTGTATTTATTCAAAACTGGCAAATTCATTAATAATTATTAAAATATAATTTCATCAAATAATAAGCAGCTGATACATTTATTTTGTATTATTTTTTAATTCTTATGAGTACGATCACAGCCTACTATACATAGAGTAAGCCATGGTACGATACATGTTTAAATAATATAATATTGCTATATAGGCCGCCTATTTTGAATTCTTCAAGATTCCAGTACGTCAAGTTTTCTATTTGTCAAGTTCTTTATTGGACTCTTATGCGCAGCACGCAGGTTACGTGTTCGTTAATCATTAATTTTATAATTTAAGTTAGAAGAGTGTAGGTAAGTTATTTGAAAAAATAAGTTTGCATTTTTTACTCTTCATGTTTCTTTATTCAACATCCTTTTCTTACTAGTCCTGTACAAATCATACTTTTTTATGTGAAACATAACAAATTATGATTTGATTGAAGTAAATTAATTAATCGATAGGTAGATATAAAACGGTAGGCTAAATTTTTTTTCTTTTAAACTTGCATAAATGAACTATAATGTGAGGAAGGCTCGTATTATTACACTAGGCGGACTCAACAGGCTGTAGCAATATTATATATAGTGACACACATTTAGAGAGAAATGGCCTTTCCCCACTACCACACTAAAATAGAAATAGTAAGAAATATCCATGCAATATATTGTATACCGGTACCTACACAATATCTTATAATCTGTATAAAATAAGTTAAGACTTGGTCCAAGATTCGATTTTGCTCATTTTTGATAGCTCTCCTTCATCTAAAGAAGTTACAGCGTAAAATTATTGCAACTTTGGCCAATTTAACTACATTTATTGTATGCAGAATATCAATCACAATATTCCAGTAGTTCTTATAGAGTTTCAGAATTGAAGGAACAAAAGTAAATTCAATTTTTTCAATGAATTGAAAACATCGCAAAAATATATGTATTTTCTAATATTACTTCTCTCAAAATATGGGGTGTCGTAATAAGTTAATGGAAATAACGTAGAAAATGTATTTTTTCTGTTGGTGTCTGGATCATAGAAATTTCTTTCCAATTAATTGTCAAAAGTACCGTAGTCGGAAGAACGTGTATAGGCATAATCAACCTTTTTTTCAAAACGCCAATATACCTAGAAATCCATCAGCCAAAATATAATCTCAAGTATACCGTATGGTTGGAAAGTGGAAGAAATTTCCAATAAGCTAACAGAAATTTCCTATAACTTTTTCCTTTCTTTGACGTTTTTAAACTTTTTATGAGCGATCAAATGGTTAAAAAAAGTAGGCTACATTCGTCGAGTTCAAAACCAAATTTCAAACAATTTGAACGCTCATAAAACGTCAAACAAAGGAACGAATTACAAAAGGAACGATATATTATTTGAAATTTCTCCCTCTTTCTAGTTTTCTAGTTACTGACGTTTTCGAAAAGTATAAAAAACAATATATTATCTAGAAAACAAAAGGTTGTTTATTAGAAAATTTTAATATAATTTTTGTTCTAAATTTTATGTATGATCTATCCGATGATTGCTATCTATGGTGTTTGGCTGTTACATGTTTTGTGGGACCTGACAATATCTGTGCTGTATGCATTAGTAAGGCCTATAATAGCAGTGCCGCTATAGCTATAGAGCAATAATAATAATGGTTGCTATTGTAACGTATTAAAATTCGATAAGCAAGCAAAATCGCTAATTAGAAGAATTTTATAGGTCTGGAGCAAAACAGCTATTCTATTATCGCCAAGTGCGATAGCAACAAGTGAAAGATTAGATAATAACGGGTACCTACCATGGCTAAAATTAGAACAGCCGAATAGAAAAGAATTTTATTTGCTATTTATTATTATATAAAGTATTGGAAATTTTGAGGTTAGGCTTTAATACCTACTGATCGGCGACCTAATAATCGATCAAGCCGTATAATGTGAAATCTAGCCAGACACCTCGGCAAAAATTTGTTGTAAACAAATAGTATTCAACTAGAGGATTTTGAAAGCACATGGCTAATATTGTTGTAGAGGGAAAAACAACTTATAAATTCCAAAAATATTTATTATCTGTAATGAGCATGAACAAATAAATAAATTAGAATATTAAGGAAGTAGGATAGTCATAGGCGCATGGATACATTAGTGAATTTGCATGAACCAATCAAATTACAGTAATCGATGGGCGGCAATAGAGAGCCAATTCAAATTTATCTATAAATATTTTTATAAATGATAAGAATTTATAAATTATCACTACTCAGTTTATGTATCGGATATGGTCCGAGTAATTAAATATGATACCTAAGATATAGGTAATAATTTAGCAGATTGGCATGGACTATTTGATCCTTTTAATGGCGTAGTAGTGAAATATTTAAATGTATGCAAATTTGTAAGTCAGAAATAGGATTGTAGAAAATAAGGGTAGGACTTGCCCACTTGCCTGCCAGACACTGCCATGGAATGCCACTAAATTTTATAGAGCACAAGTCCCTTTGTTAAATTGTATGTTTGAAAGACTTAAAATATAAATTCATTAATTAATTTTTTATAAGACTTAGAGTTGCTGTATTAATGCGTAAGTCATTAGATATTTATTTATTCCCTTGGAGAGGACGACTTTGGCCACCAAAAATCCAGGATGACCAGGAAATTTGGATCGCCACCATCGTCTTGTGAAAATTCAGCATGTGAGTGATAAATTATCTAAATATATAAAGTTAGGGCGCCCTCAGTGCTTCAAGTGAAACAAAAATATAAAAAGCTAGCTTGTCGAAAGGTTATGAATATTGAAATTACGGTATTATAAAACTTGCACAAGTCTTAAAAGGTACAAGAAAATTATATTACTAGTTAAATGAATTATATTAAAGGCATATGTCTAAGGATACACAGATTAAAGGAGTATTTGAATTTAATATTATAATGTATGTATGCTCACTCAATCATTAATTTTGTTAGCGAATTATAAGATATAAATGTAGCTCTTGTTCACTGTATAAATTAATTTATCTGATTCCACCAGAGGCCAAATCTTAAGCCCTGATATAATATATATATATATTATATATTGAGAAATATACTGAGATCTATACATATTATTATATTGGAGATTTATGATTTATCAGTTGATTATTTTATTATTTTTGAAAAGAAGATATATATTGGGATTTTTAAATCAACAAGCAGCAGCAAGTCGATACCTGAGCTGCATGAAAATAAATGCATATGATTAATGATTTAAAAGCACATGGTAACGTTTCATGCTAAAGAACTAAAAAGTAGTGAGCTAATCTGTGATATTTTATTTTTGATATATTTGTTCTAATTTTTATTATTATTGCTTGTTGCTCTATATATTTCTACATTTATTTGGTCGTTGATATTTTCTTGTACAATATATGTATCAAATTTTTCATGGTGTATCCTTTATTTATTTCTCCACTTCCATGCATGACCAATCTCATATTTATTTATCAAATTAGCAGTATTGAAATATTAAGAAAATTACCATCCAAATTTATTCTTCACCGAATAAGTTGGTTCAGTCAGTGATACTTAGCATTGATAATCAAATCTTTGGAAATAATACGTTCCAGAGATTTATATAAATTGTCCAAGAGCAGTGAACTGCGGGAGCTCCTGGGCGAGCCTATAAGAATTTTGTCTAAGTTGTATTCTAAGAACCACAACCAGAGTCATATAATTTTTCACTCATGCTTTACCGACTGCAGCCAAGCCAGGCAAACCGTTATTCACAAAAATAACGTTATACTATCTATAGTGAGGTCTACGTTATAATGAAGCAGCAGTTGAGAAAGATATAGGAAAACTAGCAGGTAACCTGTGCTTCGCAAGGGTATTTTAAATTTTAAAATTTTCTTTCTATTTTAAAATTTGACAAACTGAAAATTTGACGTAATGAAATCTAGAAGAATTGAAAATAGGCCTATAAGAATACTCGGTTGATGAAGAATGTATATGCAGCATTTCAAGTAAATCAGTCCAGTAGTTCAGACATGATGATACGTCAAACATAATTTTCCTATCCTTTACACGTGTATACGTGCTCAATCCAGTTCTTTCTCTATATCATCTAATCATCTTCTTTACTATAATAAAGGGAATGAATGAGAATAAATTTTGAAAGGTTTGAGATATCGATGTGCGGTTTTCACTATACCTTTTCTCTGGAAATCATGTATCATATGACCACCACCTTTCAATTAAAAAAAAGAAGTTGGATTCAAAATGGCGGAAAAATTTGGGTGCGACGGAAAATCTGTTTTTATCATTCGAAAAGGATACCAATACCTATCTTCTAATTTCCCTATTAAGAGAAATGTTCTGCTGCTTCCATATAACAACTGGAAGCATGACAAATAATTGGAAACTTAAAAAACTGAAAACTTTATGTAATCAAATCTTGAAGAATTTAAAGTAGGTCTATAATCATCCTCGGTTAAGCAAGAATCTATTTGCAAAATTTCAAGTTAATCAGTACAGTAGTACAGACGCGATGATGCGTCAAACATAATTTTCCTATACTTTACACCTGTAAACGTGTATAATCCAGTTCTTTCCTTTATTATATAGTGAGGTCCACGTTATAATGACAGTGGATAAAGATACAAGAACAGCGTTGCCGATTCTCTGCCTCAATCAAACGTGTATTTCTTCATTGTCAAAAACAGATTTTGCATCGGTGTGGAGCAAGAAAAGGATAGTACTACCTGCTTTGCCGAATAATAGACAAGGATAGCAGCATCAAAGTTAATCAAATACTGCCATTATAACGTGGACGTCACTATGTTATTGAATACCGTAAACAAAAACACTGGATTTACAATATACTGTTTACTCAACAGTGACTTGAATGATTGAAGTTCAGCATTTCAGGTAAATGTAATGTCTATATAATATAATTTGATCACATTTTAAATAATGCAGTATAACCTTAATTATATGTTTCATGCAGCTACTTGTTGCTTGGCCAGAAAAGCACAAAGGCCAAATTGACACATTTACTAATGTAATTACAAGAAAAAACAAGCTGAAACTATATTTTTACACTAATTGTGTATAATATATCATTCAGACTCAAACTTGAGGATATTTGGAACTGGAATAAATAGTACACATGGAAATTTCATTAAATGGTCAGGTTAGACCTAAGTCTGTCCTGTAGGCTGATCACTAGCCTGATCCTTAATCAGTCCTGGGCATATTAGCTTATTTATTTATTTACATTAATAGAAAAATTAAAACATAAGCTTATACAGCTTTGATCACATAGACAAATTAATCAATAAAACAAATTAATGGGCACCTTATAAGTATAGGCGAAGTTTTGCTGCAAAACTTTTGTGTTTTTGGATAGGAGAATATTAAACTGTTAGTCACGGGTGAAGTATAACGTTTGTGAGGCTCATTGATGGCTCAAAAACATATCCAGACAAGTGATATGGCCATTTTCATACTTGCTGATGACTTCTTGTAGATGAAGTATTATTATAATTGGATCTCATGTAACTTTATAATATTCATTCTATTGTCATTTAGACTGAATTTGGAACAATTCTGTTGTGGAATGGTTGCAATATTTATTATCGGCATTAAAAATACCAAAGATTTACACAAACAAATATTTTATTTGGTATAGGACATGTTTACCGTCTATTACTGACTTTTCACATTCTATGGTAACTGTAGGAAAAATTTAATGTGCAATACATGTGCAAAGTTTCTTTGCTGCACTCAAGAAACCATCATTCCGCACTCGCCTATGGCTCGTGCGTAAATGTTTCTTTCAGTGCAGCAAAGTGGCATTTTGCGCACTAGTTGCACAAATAACTATTCCCGCACTAGAGCGGAAAAGTGATTTTTTGCGCTCTGTAATCAGTGCAGGAATGGCCACTTTTCAAGGTTACTGTAGGAAAAGTTCATTTTTAGCCTTTGAACAGCCTTAATCCATGCCATGTGTATAGTGAAGTCTATGTTATAATGACAGTATTTGATCAAGTTTGGTTTTGCTATCCTTGTCTATTATTCAACAAAGCCGGTGGTACTATCCTTTTCTAGGTCGACAACGATGCCAATTATGTTTTTTACAGTGTAGAAATATAATTAATTAATGCAGAGAACCGGCATTGCTATTTTTCTATCTTTATCCACTGACATTATAACGTGGACCTCACTATAGGCCTAAACATTGCATCAGGAAAACGAAGTTTTAAAACTACCTATGTTTTTTTTCTAAACAGATGTTTTTGAGATAGGCCTAATTCCTTTGATTCAGCTGTTTCACATTCACCATATTATTATACAGAGTTTGTAAAAATGAAAATATTTATTGATTATCAGAACAATACTATTATTATATTTATAATAAAAATATTATCCTTATTATTAAAAATATTTATCAATTATCAAAACAATATTATTGAGGTTGAGTGGTATCAGATAGAGAGCAATAATAGAAACAGATGTTATTTTTTCAATTTCGACGATATGATTCGGTGATTTTTTTATTTTTTTATGAAATCGTATGTACCATTAATGAAATTTGAACATTAATTCTGAAAAATCTAGGAGGAAAATTGTAATTTGGGCTTTCAGGTGCACGAGATTGATATTTTTAGAATCTATGTGCAAAATTTGGAGATCTTAATCATTCCCGTTTTTCCGGTATGCAATCCATAAGTTGACATGTTTTGATGCGAACAAAAGGAACAAACACAACCCTATTCTCTCTTATTATATAGACAACGTTGTTGCCAATCCTCTGTCTAGTCAATGCCTTCTATGGGGAGGGTAACTGATACCGGTTTATTGATATTGTTCATTCTCATTTAAAATAATCATTTACGGTATATTCTATCAAGCAAGAAATTATATTTTTGAATAATTTCATAATGAATTTTCACAATTGAAATTGAATATTTTGTTAATTACCGTAATTATATTTCTACATTGTTAAAAGACGACAGAGCAAAGCATGAAAGAGATAGCGCTATCCACTTTGTTGAATGATAGACAGTTTCATATTGATGGTGTTATGCCCATTGATATAGAGAATATATATATATCAATGATATAATAATATATCAATCAGACTATATATATCAATGGTTATGCCAAAAGGGCCTGCATTTTCTAACCATATGTGTAAGATTTAAGCAGTCATGTAAACAAAGATATTGCTGATAATTCACTGTGATTTTTTTCAGTACACACTTTTATTTTAGCATTTTAACATGGAGTCAGCGAGTTCCGATTAGCCAATTCTATCAGAGGATTATAGCAATACAATTTATTGCTAATCAAACCTGCCATTATTAGGTGGACCTCACTATTTGGGCCTGACGGTGATGATGAGTTTGGTAAGTAGGCCTCTATAATTAAATTAATAGTTTGGAATACCATTAGTAGGAATAGTTTCCAGTACCATATTATCAACATTAGTTCAGTTGGCGGCTGCACAAACGCCTGTTAATTAAATGATTTTAATCATAATTAAATGCCATAAGAACCATTCCAGAGAAAACTTTTTGGAAAACAAGGCTTCTCTGATTGGTTCTCAAAGCATCTAAAATAATTAGAATATTCCACAGACAAGAATATTCCTTTTACTTTGTGAATATTCTTAGAGCCTATTTCAATCAGGCTATCAAAATCGGATAGTTATTATTCAATTTTATTCTCCCAATCTCTCAGTCAATTTTATTCTAATATTCATTCTTGATATTTTTACAATTTTTTAGTTGTAATATTTTAGTTCATGAATAGTAAATTTTTATTATGTTGGCTGCATTTGTTGAGAAAAAAGCGCAATGACGCTGACGCTAGCGATGAAACCACATTGCGGAAATGATCGTAACCACGTAATAAAATGATAGCGTTAATTTTACTGTTTTCAATTGTTGGCTTTGGTTGATGTGAATTAATAGAATGTTCAAAACAGTTTTGTGCTCATTATTTTGTGCAATTGTTTCGACAAAAGGACTATTCATTTAAGGTACTGGATAATAAGGATTATTCCTGTAAAGTTAGATTAGCACTATTGTCCTCATTGTCCTCAGAATAGCCTTGAAATAGTATCATCTGGGAAAACGAAATGATATAGGATCGGCTGATTTATAAAATCATCTGACATTTTAGGCTCTTCAAATGCAGGACTAAGAAACCATTGACAATCTAACCTTAATTTTTATTTTATTATAATTATTATTTCTAGTAAAAAGTAGACTGCTTTCATTTGTCTGCAGTGTTGGCCACAAGCGTCAAGTCAAGTAGTACTCTCCGATCTCCATTAGTGACTCCAAGTTATACGCTTTCCGAAGAATTTGTCCAATCGTACGTCAAAACCTATTTTAGGACATTAACAATAATATTCAATTTATCCTCTCAATTATATAATCTTTATTATCCTTTCAAATTATTACGTTTAATTTTGTGTAGCAAAAAATCAATAAACCTAACCTATAAATTTTCCTGAGATGAGATTACGCTTGTGCTCCATTGTTTACATGTAGCAATGTTTACTTCCGCTATAAAACTAAATTCTTTATTTCACCTTTTATGTCTATAAATAACGTTGATTCCTTGACATTTTTTTATAACAAAATGCCGAGTTATTTGTTATTCTTCGAACAAACTAGATCTCAGTGATGATTCGGCTATAGGCTATGTAGCTACAGTGATTATACATCATTGATTTTTCAAGGTAAAAGACTCATTTTTATTATAAAATCAGCTATTTTACATCTAATACTGTAATAAATGTCTCCTTTACTAACTAATTTCAAAGTGTTTTGACAATCTATCAGTCATATTAATGTATAAAAATTATAAATATGGCGACCTGATAATGTCCTATTCTTGAACTTAATTGTTATTTTTCAAAATATACAACTTAAAGCTAAGCCTAAAACAAGTCATTATTTATAGTATTAGATAAGTATTACTAAGCCTATTTAAGTTGATTGAAATAATATGAATATTATCTTATCCATTCAATTGTTGGTAGGTATCTTAGTTATTTCTCAACTACATTTGTTGTCTAGTCAGAGCTAGAATAGTTTGGTATTGAAATGTAAAAATTATTGCTCCAAATGTAATTTTATTTAAAGAGTTTAATAACTTCACTATAAATTGATATTTCCAATGCTTCAATTTTGATAAAAAATTATGAATATTTTATTGATGGTACTAAATCTTGCATAGGTGCTTCTCAACAATTCAAAGGTAGGCCTATAGACTAGATAGCAATTTTATGTGCCTATAATTTTATATGCGTGGATTGCATTTACCAAATGCAGATAAGTACTGACTTGTATAGGGTATTATAGGAAACTGCTTGAAATCATAGTTGCTATTGTTTATACAGTAGAGCACCGATTATCCTGACGACCGCTGGGTGATATAAAAAATGTAAATCCTCTAAAAACCTAACCTTTTCTGTATTTATAGCAGCTAATAGGTCCACCTTAGGCAAGGTGCAGTATAATATTTTCAGAAATAAGAGATTTAAAATAGGTACCTACTGTAGTTATTGAGCTTTCATTTTTGAATTACAGTCCAAAGTTCATACAAAATTTCTTTTGACTTGAACGAATATGCGGCGCAGAGTAATGGAAGGAGATCAGCCAATAAAGTGAGCCATAGCATAGAGAAACGATAGCATAAGTAGATATCCCATGGTATAGGGCGTTTATGTCGCAACTTTTACTGTTATCCCAAGCCGATAGTTCACGTAGTTTTTCTCATGCAGCTGTGTGACGCTGGTATTCTCTCAAATTGTGCCATTCATACACTCTCACCCCAACAAAACAGCAAAAATTGACAATAATCGACTGTAATCGGCTTGAGATAACAGTAAAAGTTGCGACATAAATTCCCTATACCATGGGATATCTACTTATGCTATTGTTTCTCTATGGCCATAGGTAGAACGTAGTTGCAAATTTGTTCATTAGACTCAGTCGACTTAGTGCTTCCAGAGTTTCCTCTCTGAGGATTCGATTTATTGTTAGTAAGCACGTTTATTAGCCTAATGTTTTAGTTGAAGTTTGATGGTATCTTGTTTTGACGTTGTCTCATACCTTCGTGGCCTATTGACAAAAAAAATATATTATTAAGATCTCAAATTAATGTGAATAATATTGAGGCGTTTAATGCTTTTCAAAGTAGAGCTTTGATTATTGAAAATAGGCTAACTCTTATTTCATATTCTAATTTGTTACTTAATTGGCCCTCAAGGCTATAGGATCGTCAAATGCTTTTGAGTCATCTCCTTCATGTTAAGAAAATGCTTATTACAATATTCCTCCTTACTCACGTAAACTTTTCTGTAAAGTGTTCCTTCCATTTTCAGTCTTTGTTTATGATTTAGCCAATTTTCTTGATTTTTATTGAATAATTGTATTTTTCAGATGGGTGGAACTAAATTTCTGGTACAATGGGAGGAGCACCCCACGCACCTGGCCACCAGGCTGGGATACTTGCTGGAGCATCAGTCCCTCGTCGACGTCACCCTCATGTGCAACACACACACACTCAAAGTCCACAGATCAGTTCTGGCCGCTTGCAGTCCATATTTCGAGGCAAGTTTTCCCCATTATTCTATTAAAAAAAGGTTGACCTATCAAATAATCGTCAATATTATACTTTGCTGCTTTTATAACAATCAATTATATATTTTTAAATAAATATCCACATATGATTCAAAACTCTTGAATAATCGTGTTGTTATATTCAGAGAAATAATGAATCACAATAATTATTTACAATGGAATTACAATATAGATAAGTAACGTAATTTCTAATGATAAGTTGAATGACCCATTCTCACTAATTTAATGATGATTAATATGTTTGATCTCAGTTTTAAGTTGTAACTATTGCATTGCAAGTTTTGATATTACCTTGGGCTTGATATTGAGTTTTCAATTTTGAACTAATTAAATTATACTTGAACTTTGAATTGATAAAAATGTTAGAAAATAATAGTTTTACCATGATATACACTTGTTCATCTAAGAACTAACGGCATAATTATACAAAATCATATCAACTAAATAAATGATAATTCACTTGTTCACTATTTAAAAAGCCAAGAAAATCGTTGGAAAACGTCGATTCCAACCTGACCTTACTCTCCATTGTTTGGCTTCTTATATTGGTTCTATTGTTTATTGGAATTTTTTCCTATTGTTAAGATTATTTGTTATGATTCTTCTGTAATATAGCTTTTTAGAATGTATTTGTTTGTTGACGTGATAAAATTAAAACAACAGTTGTGTCCTTCCTAGCACTAGACCACGATGTGTTGTCTATAACTTAAATGAGACTTGAAGTTCATAAAATTCTTTCTTTATACTATTTTTCTTTTTTGAACTACAATGTTTTATTGTGTTGATTGCTTTTCACGCTTTCTTCTTTTCTCCTCCTTCCTGATGAGAACCTTTTTCTCTATCCTACTCTCATATGAACATTCTAAAACTTGAAAATATTATTATCAAAGTTTGTTAATCACAAAATTGATTTACTTAATCAATTACATAACTTCATTCAATTGATTATAGCCTAAGATGTAATACGATGAGATAATAGTAAATAAATATTTGAACTGATACACATGCAGTAGTACTTGGAAGATAGTAGCATTCATATTTGAATAATAGATTCCATTCATTATAATTTATTTTCATTGTCTTAACTACAATGCTTTTTTTAAATTAATAATACTGTTCCAGATACCTTCGCAATCTCTTATATTATTTGATTTATCTATTTAGTTCCATATTTTTCCTTGTTTTTCTATAATATCACGATCTCCCGACCCCATCAAGAACAAACTTTTTATCAATTTATTTTGAATAGTAACTCATGAGAATTCATAATAAGAGAGATTTCACAAAAACTTGTTTTATGAAGAAGCAAGAGAAAAGTATCAATTCTACAATGAGCAAATACAAATTTGAATTTATTACTCATTGCATGTAAAACAATAAAATGTTTAGCAATCGTCACGTATTACAAAACAAAAAAATCACAACAAAAATTCATTCATGTCATAAAAACACTTATCAGACAGACAATCCTTTAATATTTTCTTGAGCTGCACTCTATTGTCAATATTGTCTCTAAAGTGCGGCAGGGAGTTGATAAATTCAATGCATAGTCCTATTCAAAGAAGAAAAATTCTTATTGTAAGAATAATAAAATACAACTTAATAGGAAAGTAAATTTTGGTGAGATGTCAATGACTGAGAAGAGTTGTTAAGAAGAGAAATATAAAATTACAATATAAGGAGATAATGGACTATGAAATAACCCATTCGTTTCGTCATTTCCGGTTGCATTCAATGAAAAATTTCATTTCATTTGGAATGTAATTGATTAGTATGCCATTATTATTCTGCTAATCCATTTAATATTGATTGCGTCTCACACTTTCTATTTTGTAACTATCTTGATACCCTACTTATTCTCTTTTAACAGCCATCAATAAAAATATTTCCATCATTGAATTTATTTTGATAATGAACTCATAACATCCTTATTGATAGCTTAGTTTCATGGGAATATAGAATTTGAATATAGGATTATACATGTAATAAGGAAACATCATCTAAATAACTACTTTTGATATATACCTCTTCATTCAAATACTTAGGCCTATACCGAACACACTTAACTATATTATCTCTACACTCTGCTAACTCTTTTATAATTCACATGACACATTTCCTGTTTTTCCACCATCCTAAATCTCATCTGAATAAATGAATTGCCCCCAACCTATCTATCCAATCTAATGGCATGACCTGACCCACACTCCTCTGCTAGCCGTGAAGAAACAAGCGATTATGAATAATAGTGGTTTGCGTGTAGATAGCTGCTGCGCTGCATTAGTAGGGAATTTGTTGTTTGTGATAGTCACTTCTACAGAGGCAGCTGGGCAACCACCCGCTGATAGTGCTCAAGGATATGAAGTTCTCGGTGCTCAAGTCGCTGGTCGAATTCATGTACTGCGGCGAGACCAGCGTCGCCGAGGAAAATCTCAATCCGCTCATGGAAGCTGCCAAATTCTTCGAGGTGAGTCTCAAGTTGCATTTTTTGTTAACAAACATAGTAATTACAGAATATTTAGCTGTGTGTTTGGCTGCTGCATCAAGGCATTACAATATCGGTTAAACAAGTCATTTTTATCAAGATATAAGCGTGTTAGCAAAAAATTGTAAAATGCAACTTCTAAACCACCCTCATCCCTTTAGCACAAGTGGTTGGAATGGGGACTTTTGATAATTATGTTCACCTCCCAACTGGTCCCAACTAAACTGCAAAGTCACAAATTGTTTTTGAAACCTTCCCTTCAATTTCCTTTCTCAATTGATGTATTGTTGCAAAACTGAAAATTTCTCACTCAACACTAAAGCTGCTGTAACAGTCGAGGGAAAATACGTTAAATTGTGAAGTTATACATCAGATTGAAGAGAATTTGAAGCCATATAAGCTCATATTCAGCATTGATTTTTTCCCATCGATTTTTGAAAAGTTATATAAGCGAAAATAGAAAAAAATTGTAAGCTTACGTGTATTTTTTTCATGTCACACCTACAAGAGCGGATATCTCGGAAACTGTGAAATATATCGAAAAGTTGTAGGTTGTATATTGTAGGAAATTTTGTAAGCTTCAATTTTGTATAGAATAGTCATGTCCGTAAGATGCATAGTTTTCGAAATATATCCGAGAAACCAAAAAATGATACCTTTGAACCACCCCCTCCCCTTTAGCATAATGGGTAGGGGTGGAGACTTTTGATATGTTTACCTCCTTACTACCCTAAACAGAACTGCGGGGTCAAAAATTGTCTTCTAATTTATCCTTTTTATTCATTTCCTGGACTGCCCATTATTAGTATTGAGTTCATAAAGGTGGTCTCTGTCATTGCTCGATTATGAATGTTATCAACTTCTCAAAATTGCTTGATAAATTTCAAATGATTTGTTTTAAGGTGAAAGGATTATCTTCTATGACGAAAGAAGCAATCAGTGATCAAACTTCGCCCACTCAGAGCTCTGTGCCTTCTGTCAATGGAATTTCACCATCAGGTAAGTGGCCATCACCCTTTCAATTTGCGCTTCTTCACAATGCTAACTGTCAATTGCACAAAAACCGATTAACTATGCATATTTGTCAAGGGGCTTAATGGAGATGTAACAGAATCTGGCAATCCAAAAAGGCAATTGGAGAGATAACTCTGATTATTCAGTTAGCGTTAAAGATGTTGAACAGTAATCGGATCTCATTGATTCAGACATTACATATTGCGGGATATGGAATCGCAAATGAAATGATTTCAAACAAGTATAATTCGTTATGACACTTGAATACTATAATTATTTACTATTGATTTTGATGATTGTTATCGTAACGTCGAACTACTGAACTTATTAACTTGAAATTTTGCTTAAAGATTCTGAATTTACCGAGGATTGATGTAGGCTTATTTTTATTACTATTGATCTATTTTAATTTACTAATTAGAATAAATTCATCCAATTTGTGATTCAAAGATTACGCAAGATTAAAAACCAAACAGAGGTTTCTCCAAGTGACACCTTAGCAAAACTGATGGCACGCGCGGCTCATGAATCGAAGATTGCGAGCTCGAGACCAATCAAAGTATTTTTTAATTTTCAAAATTTGCAATACTGATGAAGATTATCCACGTAATTCTGACAAAATAATAAATAATTATTCATTATTATGTGCCCTGGACATGAGGAGATTGCATTTTACAACACTAAGTTTTCCCCAGTGCAAAGCAAGAGGTTACCGGCTAGTATTTATGTATTAGCCAAGTTTATAAATTCGACCACCCATATGAAGTATTGTACCATCTGTGATGTATAAATATTCCTGATAATAATAGCAGAGAACTTTTCTCCATTGATAGGGTTTTTTATAATCTAGTTTTTAATGCTATATTGAAGACTTGCAAACCATGTTTATGGCAAATATGAGATATTACTCACAGACTGTAGCAGGCTTCCGGATAGCTTGAGATCCATTGTCAACAGTGATCGTAATTTACAATGAAAGGAATGATTCAGTTTTTGAATTATTTTCATATTTATAAACAAATCATTGTTTGCAAGTCGTCAATAATTGTTAGAAACTTTATAAAACCACTTCGCCGCATAATCTCATATTCCCCTATATTTGGGGAATATGGTGAACCAAACATTTGAAGGTTAATGTGAGCTTAACTACACTTTGAATTCCCACTTACACTTCAACAAAGTTCTTTTCTAATACATATTGTACTAAATAAAGTCCAAAATTAATTGAAACTTGTTACAATACATGACATTTAAAAATATTTAATCATGTAAATTTGAAAAATACTGGACTTGATTCAAAATTTTATTTTAATTCCACGAATTTTGTTGCTATTTCAAAATCACAGTTTGTAATAAATTGATTATAAAATTCCTTACTTTTCATATGAATCATTATCATATTATTATTATCCATGTATGGTAGTATGGTTAAATTCTCGAAATTATGAAAGGAGCCACAATTTTTTATCATATATCAAGAAACCGGTTCCGGTTGTTACACCATAATCAATCTCTGGTAAAATTGTAGTAAATGAAAAAAATATAATATTGAGAGTGTTCCAATATGGATGATTAGGCCTATCACAATATCACCTTTGCTAATACACAAACATTTTAATGAATAGTTTGAAAATGGTGTTTTGTGTAGGGAGAGGTGGAAGAAGGCCGGGAGCAGGCCGAGGTCGTAGAACGGCCTCCATTCCGATGGCGCAGGCCAACCCGCCCACTGAGTCGGCACAGATACTGCTGTCACTGTCAGGCAACCCCGGCCGCCACGCACGTCTCACACCCAACCAGCGGCTCAGCAAGGTCTTCACGCAGGATGGAACCATCATCGACGCCCCCAAGACCCTGGTCAGGAACGGAAACATCTTGGCGGCAGCTGGCGACAGACCCGCCCGGGGAGGATTCGAACCTCGGCGCCGGGGCCGCAGGCGAAACCCCACCAACCTCATGTACGGACGCAACAACAACGTTGCTTTCAAAGAATCCGAAGCCAGTCGCATCGCCGTCGAGAACCTGAAGAAGGAAATGGACGGCCAGGCTGACCAACCTGATGATCCCAACGACAAACTTACCCTTTGGAACACGAACACTATCGACAAATCACCCCTACTTGCTTCACTCCTTTCGAAAGCTGAAAACTCGAAACTGAAACTAGGAACCGACGGTAATGTGTGCGAGAGTACCAGTGCGGTAAGTGGTGAGCAGGAAACAGTTTCCTATCCAGCGGATGGTGAAGGAGTGTCCAGCTCCAACGCCAAATACTTGGAAGCTTTGAAGGTGGCTGGCTTGCCGACCGACGTGCCCATTCTCATTGACAACGGCGACGGAAACTATGTCACACTCACCGAGGAGTTTCTCATGAACGTGATGGATGGAAAAGAGGAGTATCAGTTCCAGGTGACCGAGGGGTCGTCCGAAGTGCAGGAGGTGGGCGAGGGGATCGTGCTCCAGGACGGCACCATTGTCATGGACAGAAAGCAGGTGCCGCTCGATATCGACAAGAACTTGGTTTCCTCCAGTGGTGACAAGAAGGACGTCATTCGTCCAGTTCGTCAGCTGCTTGTTAAGGAAAGACATCCGACAAAACAAAGTGATTCGACAACTGTGGTCTCGCCTCTCAAATCCGCAGAAGAATCGATCAGCAACAACGGAAGTAAACGATCTGTCCAGGAGATAATCAGCGAAGCAGCAAAAGCTGAACTTGATCCAGATGCTGTAATACTCATTGAAGAAACTGAAAACTCTAAGTTTGAAAAGCATGTCTTATCATCTAAGGAAATAAATGCTTTGAAGGCACTCAACGAACAGATGCAACAATTGAAAAAGCAGACTAGCGATTCGTCCACTGTTCCTGTCTCACCATTGGCTGACGTTGGGCTGATAGGTGGCAACACGCAAATAGCCGAACTCAAACTCAGTCTTGGTAAATCGAAATCGTCAAAATCGATTCTGTCTCAAATGCTCGAGTGTGTTCAAGGTCTCGGTCTCGACGACCCATTAAAAAAGAAAAAGTTTTTAGAGGACGCTACGCGGAGAATTGAAGAATTGAAGAAGGCGGAGACAGAGACGGAGACATCGAGTGTAGAGAATAAAACGCAAAAAGTGAAAGGACAGCCCAAGTTGATGCAACTGGAGATCATTGATGGCGATGGCGAGCGAATCAAAGGCTTCCAGGTGGAAGTCGAGTCAAATGAAGGAATCAACAATGATAAGACCTCGCAAGAAACTTGTGAGAAATCGGATGATTTTAACACATCTAAAGAACAAATTGTCATGGATAGGTTACCATCGTTGAAAGATGACATCGAAGAAACCGGACAAAAGCCGTTCATTGTAGAAGATCAACACATAACGCAAAACGAATTTGAAGAGATCATTGATGAAAGTGTGAATAATGCGGACATTAGTGCTAAGGATGATGACATGTTGAATCTATTAACTATGGACAGTGACGTTGCTGGATGTGAGAAAATTCCAGATTGCAATGTACCTGACATTGGTCATAGAACAGTACAAAATTCAATCAAAGATGACGAAGATTTATTAATTCATAACTTCAACCAGGAAGAGTTTGGATTGAGTAACAACGATCCTCTCCCAGATAAAGATAATGTGCGGGAGGAGGAGAATTTGTGTAAAGGAGGAGAGGAAGGCACAGAACAAGCAATGGGTAAGGAAGCGGAGGGGGAGAACTTGTGCCTTGATGAGCAACAAAATATGGATAGATCACTTGTTGAAAACGGTTTGGTATTAAATGATAAAGGTTTGTCAGTTGAACAAGCTTTGGAAGTAATGATGGGTGATCCACTTATGAAAAAAATGATCAAAAAAGATGACATCGACGAAGATTCTAGTCAGCCTGTGAACGACCAGGCAGTTTTATTACCCGAGGTAACAAGCGATGATTCAGAGTTACAGCTGGCACTGGAAACCAGCCAACAGGATGAATCGAACAGCACACAGGAGTACCAAGTGGTGTACGTGTCTGAGAAGGATGAGATGGACAGCCAGAACTCGCAGGAGATTGTGATTGTGGAGCCGGCTGACGAGATGGTGTTGGACAAAGAGGAGGACATGTTGGATGCGCTGGTCTCTCTCAAGCAACAGCAGCAGGAGGAAGAGGAGAAGGGGTCCCCCAAGCGGAGGCGATCCATGGATCCCGATCAGATACTAGGGCTGGATGAGGGAGGAGGCAAACGTCTCAAGCTGGTTGACTCTAGTGGCGAGGAGTCGTGTGGTGACCCTCTAATCAACCTTGTCGAAACATCAGCTGATCAAGATCTCGCGCTCAATTGTGACGACAGCCCCTCGTGAGACTAATCCACAACCTCACATTGTTTATCATTTTGCAAACTTGTTCGAGTTGAAACTTTTCTATGCTACAAGCAAAACAACAAACATTGAGCTTTTCTACTGAGTGGTTCATGTACTGTATATAAGATGCTTTAATTTTTAGATTGTATTTGAATAATTGAAGAGGAGAATAATTCAATTGATAAAAGTACAACTTATATCTATAACTTGTTTATTGAACGAATGTTCATCACACTCGTTTATGAATTGGGGATTTGAGAAACTTATAACAATTGACACATTTAATGAACGATTGTTGTTCACTATCAGTTTATGAATTGGTTTTCTAAGAAGCCATCAGATCATTTACTCGTTTATTGAACGAATGTTCATCACAATTAGTTTAAATCGTTTAATTTATGAATTGGTTTTATGAGAATATTGTTTTCTGGTTTCAGTTAATATAATTATGCTTTTGATGATTTCTTGTTTGTGATTTTCATTCAATTGTTGGAGATTTAGTATTGTAACCGTAGGATTTTATATTTTTGTCTGTAACTAGCTCAACTCAGATCAACTTTTCAAATCCCACAAAAATGTTATTGTTAAAACTCATTATTTATTTGTTAACTGAGAATATTGATTCTCCTTTGAAATTTTCTCGTATGAACAAATTTATTTTCCATGAAGTATTCGAATAATTCAAGATAGCAGTTCGTAGCTTTATTCAATAGAGTTTTTTATGAAATTAGGGTTGGGGGAATTTTATTGAATATTTTTTATTGCAGTTTTCCAATTAGGGCTTGGGGAATTTTGTTGAATTTTCATTGCATTGTTTTAAACAATTTTCCAATAAAGCAAAAGTTTAACATCTTAAAAACCTATTCAATCATCCAGTGGAGAAGTTCCATTGTTCAAAATAATTATATTTGTCTGCTGAAAGATTACATTTTAAAACAATCAATTTCTTCAATTCAGTTTGATGTTTTATTTGAAATTTTAGTTTTGCTTTTTTATTTCTTTAAAACGTTAATGCTCTAAAAGCAAAGGAATTACCATTTGCGTTATTACAGTGATCATAAGTTAGGTACTTGTTCTATTTTCAGTTTCAAATTGTGAAACACCGTAAATAAATCCTTCTGTTTTTTTATATTTCTTGAAATTGATATTGCATTTTGATATCTTTAATACAAGAAAATAAAATATAATTTTATTAAATCGTTAATAAAATTTCGATTTTGAAACTTGTCTCATAAGTTTACATGACATGAAAATTTCACAAAATAATAATACTTCAGAAACAACAAAGCCCAAAGGTATATTACCAGTTTGGGAAAATCAAGAACTTCATTTTTTATATGCAGTAACTCCCCCATTGTTGAGGATTTAAAAATGGAAAGATAATAAATGACGAAAACTATAACAGAAAATTACTATGCTCGAGAAGTGAATGAAACATTGTTAATGATAATTTTGACTTATGAAGTACATTTGAACAACAACCAAGAATCAAAATTTTATCTGAGTTGAGTTACTGACTAATGTAAATAGTTGTTAATAATGTAATTATGCACATAACATGTTTGTTCTATGATCGAAGGTAGTATCATGCTAGAAAATTTACCACAGTTAACACATTACATCGCTGATGTAAAATTGAAGTTCAACTTGATTAAAAATTTAGATTCGCTTGTAAGAGCTTTGACTTCTTGCTTTCAAGGTTTTGTTATTTTAACTATTATCCGATATATTATTTCTCTAATTCTTCACAAATCGATTGGATTTCTACATTCTCTATCTTACATTCTGATTTCACTGTAGGCTACTTTAATATACCTTATGTTTCCGTAGATTCTACTTTTACTTATTAATAATAAATTATTATTATGTTTTAAACTTGGTGAAATGTATTGTGAATAATCTTTGCTTCTATCATAGATCATTAAAAAATTTCCTACGATTTGAAATAGACATGAACAGACTAACTACAAAACCGAATCAATATTAGAAAAAAAGATTCGTTAATAGCGAATGTAAATGTAATTTCATAGAACGATTGTTTTCTAGTTCATAACCCAAATTCAATTTCCAATGCAGTATTTTTTAATTCTAATTAAACATTTTTCAAATCACGTATTAAATGTTAAAAATATTCCTCTTTGTAAAAGGTTTACAATTCATTTATTACTGTGCATTTGTTTTATCGATTAACAAAGATCTAAATGCTAGTTCAAATCTGCTCCCTATCCTTATTATAATTGAAATTATTCATGATTTTAAAAATGTTATTTTCTTTTTTCGAAGTGAATGTTTTACATACTCTTCTTATGGCGGGGAAACTGCTAAAACAATGATTTCATTTCAGAATATTTAATTTTAATCTAATAATATATGTTGTGCTGAAATTAATATTTTTTTCCAGTAAACTGTCTTGAATCTCTTTCAAGAGTTTCACACGATGTTGACCCTTTGGTTCCGATAAGAACCTGAGTTCCATGATAGTAGTAATTAGGTTTTCATGAATTTCAGTTGAAAGGCATACAAATAATTTGAATTAGACTAAGGTTTCTATAATATTCCTTACACTCTTCAATACTCCTTACAATTATTGTGAATAATTTATGCAGGATGAACGTTTGTGATGGTTTTATGTGTGTCTTGCTTTTAGAACTTTTCAAATATTAACACAATTACTGAAACCATACTGTTCACTCCTCAGAATCATATATCAGTCTTTACTATATCATAGCATTGATCTCATTATCCAATTTTAGTTTTATCTCTTAGTTGTAACAATTTTTTTAATTGTTTGGATAGGATTATAACTCATCAACTTGATATTGATTTTTAAGCTTTGCTTACTTACTTAAATTTGTTCCCCCTTCAAGTTGATTCTTCAAACCAAAAAGTATTTCAAATGGTCACTTGGGAATACTCATATTATTAATTTAATTTATTCTTGTTTGAACTTTTCTGTAACACTGTACTCTATGTTTTGAACGATTTATATCACGCTTATTGTGCTGCAGTCTCCATTGAATATAAAATATTATATTCTTTGAATTTTTCCCTGAGGATGGTGTTCACTAGACTTGTTTGTGGAAGGGATGATGATGATGATAGATACATTAACCTAGAATTGAAACATCGTTCCTAACGCAGGGAAGCAAATATTTTTTATTGGAATCTCTTCTCATCCCACAATATTCAGTTGTGTTTATTTTTGTTGGATAATTCCTCTCAAATGGTTCTACAGTTCTATCTTTAATCTCATAAAGTCATATCTGTGTTTTTATGTCTACAATTTGCTATGAAGTTTTATAAACTTCATGATTGATATTAATTATTTAAATGTTTTATTTTTGGGGTAATTATTTATTTTAGGTTAATTCTTATAGAGAAAATACTATGCGACTAATTTTTATGTAAACATCCATAATTCAGTAACCTTATTGACGTATTGAATTTTAATATTTATATATTTCAATGACTTGGAATTCAAGATGAATTCGTTTTGTACAATAGAAAAGGATTTGTTTTAGTGAGTAAGACTCACTGATTCTAATTTGCCAAATAGATTATTAATTAGTGTTGAACAAAATATTATTATTATTTTTTATTAAAATAGTATTTTTACACAATGTTAAATAAATAAAACAGGGGCCCTCTAGGTAAATTATTGGCTAAATCACCTTTGGAATGGGGTATATTTGAAATATCTAATTTCTTGGACAGATTAGTAAAATTATTTAGATGCTGTTCTAATAGGTTTTTCTTCGTATACACACAATCAAATTGCAAACTGTGGAAATAAAGTCTAGTATGATAACTACATAATGTACAGCCATGTATATTCAGCATCACTTGAAAAATTTTTAGTCGTCAATTATAATAAATTATTTACATAATTAAATTAACTGAGAACTCTTATTCACATTATACATATTAATTGAAATTCTGCAGTAATTTATTTTCTTTCTATTAATTACATCTCCTTTCTAAGTTATTTATTTTGTTTTCTCTTCATTCGTTGCGAATTGTGATTGAAATGTGGAACGTTTCATAATATCGTCATGTTTTGTTGATTGGTGGTTAGTGTGGCTGAATGTGTGACAGTTCGTCTTAGCACTTTGAGGTTTTTATCTACCATTTTTTATAATTATTACCATTTCAATGGTAGTGCAAATTTCAGCCAGTTCAATGTAGTAATAACTTGGAGTATTTAAGGTTATGATATTATAATAAAGTTACATGGAAAATGAATTATATTGTATTTTTGTTAGTTAAAATGAATATTAAAAATTGTAAAGAGATAAAATATATGTGCTTAATATGATATGATATGATTTAATATAAATTAGCATTTAAATTGAAGTAGCATTCTATTCAATGTCTCACCCTCATCATGGATCAGTTATATTTCATCAGATTAACAAGATATTTATGATGGCAGAACTGTTCTAGGATACTTTTCTCTTTTATCCAGCCATAAACAGCATGAGTTATAATTTTTCCTTAAAACATGAAAAGGACCTTTAATATTAAACAATAGACTAGCTTGAACCCGTGAAGCGCAAAACACCGCTTGCCTTGCTCTGGCCGTTTCTTTATTCAGGATTTCTCTAGCACTTCATTCCAAGTAGTTCTGCCACCGTCACTAAGCCGAAAAGTAGCACAATTGTCCATTTTTACTCCTTTTCCATCTTGAATCAACTAATGGAATGTTTTCATATATTGTTCGTAAACTGCATAGACCTATATAAGTTATACAAACGCTAATGTTCAACATTTTACAATTTAGTCCGGTCATTGTAATTATACATTAGTGTTGCAAAATATATTGTAGTTCTGATTTTCCAAATAAGCCTATATTGTTTGGATACGTAAGAGAAGTCTAGAACAATTCTTTCATGGAATATTTCTTTGTGTTAGATACAGAATCCCCCAAAAACCTTGTATTTTTTGTTCATTTTCCAGTTCTCAGCTATTTCCGCCAAATCCATTCATCGCATAGAAAAATTCACTGTCGCATTTTTGTTTAGATTATAAAATTTCGAATAAAATGAAATCATTCTGCTATCTATCTTCAATGAGTACCGAATTACAATTTTTCAAAAAATGAGTAAAATATTAAGAAAAAATCAATTTTGATGAACTTTAGTTTTTATTCTACAATATCTTTCGATTGTCACAATTCAAATGTATAATTCAAAATCACTCTGGGCGAAATTTTGTGCTTTACAATCTGAGACCAGGTAGAGCGCGCTCTGTCTTATATGGATTCTAGGTACACCTGATAACAATGCTCCTTCTATTTTGAATAACACCTAATTTTTAGCTTTAACCATCATCACTACCTTCATTGTCCTTACATTGAGATCTTGCACAATTATATGAGCTCTTATGAACATGTTTCTACCAGAATCATCCGTTAGATGCACTTAATTTATTTCAGTATTTCCTAGTGGAAATATTTCCTAGCGCGTATAAGGACACCTCAGGATAGCTTTTGACCTCCACTCTTTTCCTCTCCACTAGACAGCTTCGCTTGTTGCTTGTCCCAGGTGTGTACATTTTAAAACCAGCTATTCATTACTATGTAAAATTACAGAAATTGCCGGTATAAAACAAACACCAACTTCATATTTAAATTGGAAGGCTAATAATGTTTTAATGTATCTAAAGTATCTTACCATGTGAATACCGACGAACTGAAGATCTATATCAGACCAAAAACAAAACATTTAGAAAATTATATTTATTAGAATATTGTTTAATAGTGCTCATTTCTGTTGTCTTCGGTCATTGCTAGGTTCAAATGGCATTGAGTAAACTGTAATATGAATATGCTGCATGCATTATCTGAAAAATGAATGCATTACCTTGTAAGATCATGAATGTGATAATCTCTATGAAGAATTAATAATAATCTCTATTATAATTAATTAATTCGAGTGTATCTTAGCAAGATATGTAATATTTTCGTTGGATTCAAAATGTCACATAATATTCAGTCAGTCATTTTATAGAGGTGGACAAATTCTAGATGGATGACTCTTCTGCATTTAAGAGCTACAGGCTGGGTAGATATCTTCAGAAGCCACACTGTACATAAATTAAAAATCCATTGATTAGTTTTATAATAATCAAATCACGAACACCACAATATTTTGAAAATCATTGATTTTTTAAATAAGGTAATTCAGGTCACATCTGAACTTTATTATTTGATAATGAATCCCTTATAGGCTAATAAATACAACTTGGATTACATGGATAACTTACTGAAGAGAACATCTTCAAATTCATTACAAAAACTCCACATCCTCGCATTTCTAGTTGTGCAGAAGCCAGAGTCATGACTATTTGAATATTCCTCTGTTTCCAGGCAGGCAATTCCATCCAGGCGCTACTATATAACGCTTTTTGGAAATTTTCACTCTGCAAATAAATACAGATTCTTTCAACTATTATATAAATCGTCTTCAAACTAAAATAGAACGAATAATAATATTGAATGAAAAAGACTAAGAAATTGTCAAAAACCACAGATTTATTGATACTTAGAAAGACCGGTTTCGGTTATTAAACCAGCAGAATTTATACTAGTAGGCGAGTACTGCTATTGGTCAAGGCACGGAAGAAGCATAAGTTTCTTTCATCTGTGGTCAAGGGCATGAACGCCTGCCATTGGCCCAGCTAGACAGTCTCCTCCCACTCAACGGTGTGACAAAATGGCGGCTTAAGCAACAGAATCACTATGATAACAAAATTTACTTTCAGTAAAAAATAAGAACCAAGAAAACAAGTGTGAAAGATAATAAAACAAATATGTTAATGGAAAAAACTATTGACTAATGTATGCTTACAGCAATTTTATGATAAAACTAAATTTGTAGTGTTTGTATTGGTTGAAATGAATCTGGTCATTTAAACTATACTGGGAATTTTCCTTAATTACTCTTGTTATTTCTAAAGCCTCTAGAATATTCAAAGATCTTCCTTCGTTATTAACATGCAGAAACTCAACATTCTCCTTAACTGTGAACTTGTCATTCTTTGTTATCAAATGTTCTGCAAAGTTAGATTCCCCATTTCGTTTATTCCAATCTCTGATGTGTTTTTTAATTCTACTTTTGAAACTTCTACCAGTTTGACCCACATAACAAGCATTACAATCACCACATTTAAGTTTGTACACCCCACTTTTATCCCAAATATCAATTTTGTCTTTACTCCAGCTAAATAGTCTATTTAAAATCGCTTTGGTCTTGAAAGCAACATGAAATCCATTTCTCTTCAATTCCCCTGCCTATGTTATCAGATACAAGGCCTGAATATGGGATTGTTATCCAAGTGTTCTCCTCACAATTTGAGCCTTCAAAGCTAGAATTATTTGAAATTTGTCTATTAATTTTACTCAATAATCTGTCCACCATACTTTCTTCATACCCATTTGTGACAGCTATCTGTTTAATTTTAGTGATATCAATATCAAAATCATGATGGTTCATAGGTATTATTAGTGCTCTATAGACCATAATATTGAAAGCAGCAAGTTTGTGAGAAATAGGATGACAAGAATGAAGAGGAATGATAACATCAGTATGGGTTGATTTTCTGAAAATAGAAAACTTGTGAAAACCAGTGCTATGATCTATTCTTAAATCTAGAAAATTCAATACACAATCCTGTTCTACCTCTACAGTGAATTTCATACTCTGATGTAATCCATTCAGATAGGAAGGAAAATTGTCTAGTTGTCTGTTACTTCCTTTCTATAAGCAAATAATATCATCTACATATCGAAACCAGTAAACAATTTTATCTTTGAAATGATCATTTTCAATAATTCTACTTTCTATCTTATTCATAAATAATTCAGCTAGGAGTGGTGAGAGGAGTGACCCCATTGCCAACCCCTCTCTTTGTTCAAAAAATCCATTGCTAAATGGGAAATAATTATGCTGAGTGCATAAATTCATCAATCCTATCAGTTCTATCATTTGTTTTATTATCTTTTACACTTGTTTTTTGGTCTTATTTTGTACTGAAAGTAAATTTTGTTATATTGGCGATTCTGTTGCTTAAGCCGCCATTTTGTCACACCGTTGAGTGGGAGGAGACTAGCTGGGCCAATGGCAGGCGTTCATGCTTTTGACCAATAGCAGTACTCGCCTACTAGTATAAATTCTGCTGCTCTTGTATTTAGTTTTAGTTTATCAGAGATTGACAATGGTGTAATAACCGAAACCGGTCTTTCTATCAATAAATCTGTGGTTTTTGACAATTTCTTAGTCATTTTCATTCAATATTAATAATTACCACAATATCAACTTCTCAACTACACAAAAAGTGAATAATATTATGTATAAAACATTACCCTCTTTGATTTTTAACTACTTTTTTTGGAATAAAATTATGTCAGATCTGAGAGAAACATGCATCTCTGTTGAATTGTGCTTTTGACCGTAGGATTAGTGGATACTCAGGGACTTTAAATCAGTTGGTGACGCCACCTGTTTATTGCTATTGTTTGACTAATAATTTATTCACAAATTTATTATGATTTTATGATTACAGTTGGATTTATGGATAGGACTAAAATTAATAAAATGAATTGCTATATATTTTTCAATTTTATGTGTAGAATATTATACTAGTAGTTATGTGAACAGTAGACCTCACGCAGTATTCTCATCCACAAGTACCTGATTGAAACTATAGAACCTTATGGTAATACAGCAATAGACTGGCTTCTCCACACATCTGTGTAATCACTCTTGTCAGCTGATTTATGATGAAAATTTTTACTCTAATATTGGCGTATGAAGGAGGTTCCTTTTTCCTTTTATAAATATTATCCTTGAAATGCAAAATTCCCAAAAACCTTGTATATACGTCGACGCGCAATTAAAAAAGGAACATACCTGTCAAATTTCATGAAAATCTATTACCGCGTTTCGCCGTAAATGCGCAACATATAAACTCAACGTTTAATGCGCAACATTAAATTCAAACATTTAAACATTAAGAGAAATGCCAAACCGTCGACTTGAATCTTAGACCTCACTTCGCTCGGTCAATAAGTACCGTACCAGGCTAAGCTTTATCAACTAACTAGCTTACCCGGCGAACTTCGTACCTCCAAAATGTCAATGTATCTCATGTCATACTTGACTTTATTTGGTGAATCATGAAATTTATCTGACAATCAATATTTTCATTTACATCTCAATACGGACTTCCTATGTGCTTAGTCATGCAGCATTTACTATTCCGAAAACATATTCTTCTCAATCAATTGGTAGTAATATCTATCAGTATTATACAGCTGGTAACTTTAGATGCTAAATTATAGGAAAATTTCGAAAACATAGGTCTGTAAAATGGATTAATAAATAATAATTATTAGACCCCCTATTAAAATTTCTGGTCAGAAACCATCCCCAATATTCACTCAACATTTATTCCCAAAGTTTCATGCCATTCTGTCAAGTAGTTTTCGAGTCTATAGGGAACAAACACACAAACAGACATTCATTTTTATATATATATATAGATATTACTTACCCACTTACCTCAGTTACCAAGTTTTGGCCGTAATTACAGAGAGCATACATAGTATAAGTAACTGGTGTTATAAGAATCACATATTGTAATTTCACTTGAATCTCTTTCACCTGTGGAAAATAAAGATAGCATTTTCAAGATGGATCACACGTACAGGTACGTATATAAGCGTACAGGTACTAAATCCAACCAAATATATTTATTTCCTACCAAATCCAACAAAATAAATGATGTGTCATATGATCTATGATTCAATTGATTCATTCAGAGAGTAATATTGTTGAATCACTTGAGCCTGACACAAATAGCGTTCAAAGCATTATGTTTATGCTATTCATTGGAGTCGTATACTATGAATACGGGCCTATTTGTTTCTATTAATATCTGTATTTCCAAAAGCCCCATAATTTTCTAAGTAGGTCTTGAAATAATCTACTGTAAATAAAATAGTTTACCTGAATAGTGCAGTAGATGCATACACAGATTTGAAAACAGAATGTATTGCACATCAACAAGTTCACTAGACCCAATCCTTTGTTCAAATCTTGAATTTTTCTGTGAAATAAATGCGGCATTCATCAAAAATTAATAAGATTAAGTATCAACTGATTCTCATTCAATGAAATTGATTCCCACATCTTCCACATTATTGTACGGTTCCCACATCATAAATATCTCCGAAATGTTAATAATCTTCAAATTTATATGACCTCTTAAATAATTAAATTCAATGTGAAACGGTGTAATTGAATAATACGTGATCATATTATTTGAATGTATGAAAAGATGATTCTTAACCATAAATAGATTTTGTTTTATACTATACTGTAAAATATATGGCATATATATTATATTATAATGTTTACACTTGCTAGCTATGTCTCAATGGAGAGAAATGAACTCATCTAGCAAACTCGGGTCACGTCGCGTTGCGTCTCATGAGGCTAGCCTAAAGTTGCGGATGATGATTTATTTTTCGATATTGTAAATTTGAAACAGAGAACGCCAACTTTATATTTTGATAAGTTATAAATATGTTCAGGAGGGTATTTGAGACAACATAACATTGAAAACTATACCATCTATAATATTATAAAGGAAAGAATCGTCTTTCACATGTACGTCTGAAATACTGAACTGATAAACTTGAAATTTTACATAACTATTCTGAATTTACCGAGGATGCCGTGGGCTTATATTCTTATTGCTATTAATCAATTCAAATTTTATAATCAGAACAAATTTATTCAATTTGTGATTGTCCAGGCAATGAATGCTCAAAAAAGGGTATAGAGGGAAATGTTTGGAAGACAATTTTTCACCCCACAGTTCTGTTTAGGGTAGTGAGGAGGTAAACATATCAAAAGTCCCCACCCCTACCCCCTGTGCTGAGTGGGTGGGGGTGGTTAAAAGGTACCATTTTTTGGTTTCTCGCATGAAACTAAAAAACTATGTATCTTAAGGACTTGACTGTCATATAATAAATTGAATCTTACATAATTTCCTACAATATTTATTCCAAAACTTTATATCTTCTCTAGTTTTTAGAATATCCGCTCTTGAAGGTGTGACATTTTTGAAAAAATCACGTTTGCCACCAATTTTTTTCTATTTTTGCTCTTATAATTCTTTGAAAATTGACGGATGAAATCCATGCTGATTATGAGCTCATAGAGCATTAAATTCTCCTCAATTTAATGTATAATTTCACGCTTTTACGAATTTCCCTACACCTTTTGCAGCAGCTTTATTGTTGAGCGTGAAATCTCAATTTTCGCAACAATAGACCAATTGCCAAAGGAATTTGGAGGGAATGTTTTAAACAAAATTTTCGACTTCGCGACTTAGTTGAGACTGGTTAGGAGGAGAACATATCAAAAGTCCCCATTCCTAACTCATGTGCTAAGGGGATGAGGGTGGTTTAAAAGTTGAATTTCTCAGCGTTTTGCTTCCACGCTCATATCTTGAGAACAATGCGTTCAACCGACATAACTAACAATTCAAAAATATAGCTTGATAAATTCTCTACACTTTTTGTTCAGTGGAATTTTGTGATATTCCCTACAGTTCTCGAGAAATTCGCTCTTATAAAGGTGTGTAATTGTTGAAATAGCAGGTTTTTATCCAACGTTTTGATCTTTCATTGCTTATAACTCTCCAACAATGCATCATAAACACTTTTGCTTATCGCAGGTTTGTAGAGCATTGAATTCTCTTTGAAATTATGTATTATTTACCTATTCCAAGTTTTCCTTTCATTGTTATAGCAGCTACAATGTAGGGGGTGAAATTTTCTTTACTGCAACAATTAATCATTTGACAATGACATTTGAAGGGGGTGTCTGTGACACATTTTTTGACTTCGCAGCTTAATTTGGACTAGTTAGTAGGTGAGCATAGCAAAAGTGCGCATCTTTATGCCTTCTGTTGAAGGAATGGAACCGCTGTGTTGACACTTGTTGCAGCAATGAAAATTTCACCCCCTACATTGTAGCTGATATAACAATGAAAGGAAAACTTTGAATAGTGAAATAAAACCATTATTCCAAAAGGAATTCAATGCTCTACAAACCCACGATAAACAACAATTTTCATGATGCATTGTTGGAGAGTTATAAGCCCTGAAAGAGCAAAACATTGGATAAAAACCTGCTAATTCAACAATTACACACCTTTATAAGAGCGAATTTCTCGGGAACTGTTGGGAATATCACAAAATTCCACTTGACAAAAAATGTAGAGAATTTATCAAGCTTCATTTTTGAATTGTTAGTTATGTCGGTTGAACGCATTGTTCTCAAGATATGAGCGTGGAAGCAAAACGCTGAAAAATTCAACTTTTAAACCACCCTCATCCCCTTAGCACATGGGTTAGGAATGGGGACTTTTGATATGTTCTCCTCCTAACCAGTCTCAACTAAGTCGCGAAGTCGAAAATTTTGTTTAAAACATTCCCTCCAAATTCCTGGCAATTGGTCTATTGTTGCGAAAATTGAGATTTCACGCTCAACACTAAAGCTGCTGCAAAAGGTGTATGGAAATTCGTAAAAGCGTGAAATTATACATTAAATTGAGGAGAATTTAATGCTCTATGAGCTCATAATCAGCATGGATTTCAAATTTCAAAGAATTATAAGAACAAAAATAGAAAAAAATTGGTGGCAAACGTGATTTTTTCAAAAATGTCACACCTTCAAAAGCGGATATTCTAAAAACTAGAGAAGATATAAAGTTTTGGAATAAATATTGTAGGAAATTATGTGAGTTTCAATTTATTATATGACAGTCAAGTCCTTAGGATACATAGTTTTTTAGTTTTATGGGAGAAACCAAAAAATGTTATCTTCATCCACTCCCTCCCCCTCAGCACAGTGGGTAGGGGTGGGGACTTTTGATATGTTCACCTCCTTACTACCCTAAACCGAACTGTGAGATCAAAAATTGTCTTCCCAACTTTTCCCTCTATAACCTTTCCTTGGCTGGACTAGTAACAACTATAAAAGCCCAATCAAACAGGCCTTAGTTTGACTCCAAGTGACTCCTCAGTTTTAGTAGCGCGCGCGGTTCATGAATCGAAGTTTGCGGGTTCAAGACTTATCAAACTCATTTTTTTGCTAGAAATTTTTAACTCTTACACACATAAAGATTATCCTCGTAATTTTAAACAAATTAATAAATAATTATTTTATTTTTTATGTTTCCTGGACATAAGAAGATTGCATTTTACAACACCAATTTTTCCCCAGTGCAAAGCACAAATTACCTGCTACCTTGTATAAATTAAGGAATGAACATAGAAAACAGGCAATACATTCTCCACAGTACGTTTGTTTCAATTATCTATTTTAGAATTGTTGGCCTCGTAATTTATCATTTACCTTCGAACATTCTGGTGTACTGAAACTATGAACCTCAACAAATCACCATTTTCCTTATGAGTTTTCAAACTGGATTTATTTCCTCTATCTATTCCAATACCGTTGTACATAGAGTCTTTAGATTGCTCTGGAGCTGTAGACTTGTTCAACTTTTCTGCAAGCTGGCTCAACCATCTCAGGTCACTTGCCACGGAGTGCATACTGCAGAAAGACATTATAATTGTAGTTGTTCCAAAAGAGAGGCAAGAGTATATGAGAGCGAAATGAAGTATGAGTATGAGCAAGTAGGAGGCCAATGATTGGCTGTTGAATGAATAGTATGAGGGGATAAGCAGAGGCAAACTCACTAACGTCTCTGATTGGTTGATATTATTGAGAATTATGATAAGTCCTACTATAACTGGGAAGAAAAACGTGAAGACTCCCATGATGCAAACTATTTCAAAGATGAAACCAGCAATCTTTTGTAAGTAATCGCTTTTTCTATTTGGGAAATTTTTCACCATCTTAATATCATCTGAATTGTTACTATTATATTGTTCATAATTTAAATTGTTCTGATCAAGTTCGTTGATAATATCAGAAACATATTTCACTTTCCTCATAAATTCGAAACGTGCCATGAAAATGCTCAAAAAAATTAGTATGTTCTGAAAACATAACACTTTCTTTTCAAGAGACATTTCTGTTTCTAGTAGCAGCTTCATCATTAAATCGATGATCACGTAAATCGTTAAAAATGCTGATAAAACTAGAATACTCCTTGTTATTCTGATATATTTTTTCTTCAAAGGTAATCCAGAGAAATAACATGTTTTTGTCAGAAACTTTGATAGATTCGAAATTACAATCATTCTAACACTGCTCTGTCTGCACCAAAATCTTCAAACTATCTGAATTCAACAATGCACTCCTGAAACTTATACTGGAACAAAACCCCTTCCTTTTCAGCCAAGAAGGGTTTATTCTTAGATTAGATACCCTATAATTATTTTTGCTATTCTGTCAGATCACCTATTATTCTAGTGATGAATATCATGATTTATAAGAAAAGTGTTGTACAGAATAAGATATTCTAAAATTACTGGAAATTGCTAAGTCCTGTTGGTTTCAGTGGAAGGGAAATGGTCTTCTTGGAATAATTGCGAGGGTAAAAATTTATCTATTACTGTTATTAGAGCAGCAATTTCCACCTTCAAGCACAGTATTTAATTAATATTGTTCAGTCTATTCTTGAACTAGCGTTTTTTGCCCAAGCAAAGTTCTCATTCCAGTTTTGATTCTCTTGTCAGGGCATAAATTAATATCTTGTGAGTTTTTCTTATCATCAAGATCGTTACCATAATCTAGTGGAAATTTCATTGGATTGAGATTATAATAAGATTTTCTCAGATTACTTGAATTGATACGCCAGTCAAATAAGTAACATAGAATTAGAACAGGAGTGAACTTGAGTGTTGTGTATCTTTAAGTATAATATTCTATTATATCACAATTCAGATGAAATGCAATTTTTATTTTTATATACCTCGGTGTTTTATATAACAGTAAACTTATTAAAAGCTATATTTATTTTTATATGAATTGTTGATTTTATTGCAGTAAAATAGCCTACTATTAAAATCCATTGACTGTTTCAACAATGTTGGAATGAACAGAAAATGGGTTTTATAAATGAGTTTTTCCATGTTATCAAATTGGAAGCTTTACTATAAACTCGCTTTGCTTTATTTCTTATAGGTTGCATTTTTTCCCTCCCTGATCAGCATTCACTTGATTCCATGTAACATGAAGAATATTATTATTGACAACTCTTTCATTGCATTTTAAGTGCAATTCAGTAGGCTACCTAGGTTGAGGAAAGTAAAAAAAAAATAAAAAAATAAATGGAGCATCAGTAGCCGGTTGAGTGCTCTGTTATGCGAATTTGCTTTGCCAGATGCGTGTTGGGCCAAGGTAAGCAAGCATCTCTCTACTCTCCAAATCAGGTTGCTCTGATCTGCTGTTGTATCATAAATAAAATCTATAATACTCACTTGTTCTCAATACACAGTACTTATTATATCGGTCACTTGATCTGTACTCCTCGATAAAGGAGGGATTAGACTTAACTGTAGGGATTAGACTGTTGAGAAATATACTATTGTCTCTTCTTCTTCTTCTCCACCTTTCCGATTCTCTTTTCTCCGATAACAGATTGAAAGCAATGTTTGGTAATCCATTATGCTGGGGGAGCAGTGACCGCACGCATGCTTTCATTGAGAAATGTCGAAACTTTTCAAATCTCTCATTTTGTGTTTCAAGGTTGGGCTACTTTCGTAAGTGTTACTGAAACCTGTGTTACGATTATTGGTATTCAGCTTTTCCATTGATATTCACCAGGGGCAATCATTCATCTTGGAGCTATTTACATATAATTTGTAAATATAATTATTTTCAAATAGTACGCAATATAGTTTTCAATCAAATAAACTTGATGCTTTTTTTGTTTTTTTAACCCATTCAGTCACAAATTTTTATTTTGCATGCAAAAATTAAACCAATGATAATATCCTACATAACTATTTTTTCTATGACTTTTCACATAATTTTTTTTATTTTAAACTTCAACGTCACCAATTTATGGGATGTCCATCTAGATGGACACTGACTCAAAGGAACTATTGAGGAAACATAAATAATCAGAAAAATTTCTCAAGACACAAAACATATTCTTTTGGCCAATCATTTTATTTTCTAGCTCCCAACATTAATATCATTATTCAAAAGGAACAATCTAATCGATTGAATAAGTAATTCAAATGATACTACAGTAATTTTCATTAGCATTTTGTTAAGTATGATAATAATAATAATAATACACATAAAATTAACTTGTATCTCTATCCCGATTTCTTTGGCGTATTGAATAAATTAATTTTCATTAGCATTTTGTTAAGTATGATAATAATAATAATAATACACATAAAATTAACTTGTATCTCTATCCCGATTTCTTTGGCGTATTGAATAAATTACCCTCTGGTAGGTTTCTATTGATGGTGAGAAATGTATTCTGCTTTCAGTAGGTTTTCTGATGGAAAATACTGGATTGACTGAGCTATAGCGTCGACGACAGCGACAGGTTATCGCCCTGTGCCCGCCCTGTGTCCGCCCGCCCCGAGCCTCTCTCAAGGGGGACAAGGACAACCTCTGCTTAGCTTTACAGCAAATACAGTTTCCAATACATTATTATTTCTTTATTTGTATATGCTGACCTCTTTCTTATCCTGAGTATGACAGATAACATTGTGTTTGTCCTAAGGCAATACCTAGAGATTTGAAATGTATAATCAACTTTGAAAAAATATTATTGAGCTCATTTGTCGACTAAGCACTTGACCATTTCAGGACGAGTATTTCTCAAAACTAATTCTTTGAATAACTCTCAATAGGCTAATTATTTTAAGGAATATTCACTCCCAAGGATGATATTGAACAAACAATTTCTCAACTCAATTTTTACCGATTTTTATCAAACTAATTCTTTTCTTTCACCCATTGGAAACATTAGTTTCAACTTACGATGATTTCGGTATAACATTTTGAAATGAAAATAGATTATACTAAAATATAGACCAATAAAGATAAAAAAAACTAATAAAGCTAAAAACATACATTTTTCTTCATTCGGGCTGCTCGCGAACCACTTATGGGGAACCACTGATCTAGATAAATATGGAGAAAGATAAATTTCAATTTTTTTAGTATTTCCTCGTCCAATTTATTGGATCAAACTTCTAATAATCTAACATCAAAATAGTTTTCTTGGCTCAATTGAATATTTTATGAAATATTTAACCGTGTTTAAGTGCTGATTAAAGACGTCTTGACTTATCTGATTGATTCTCTTCAGTAGGTACTGTGTACATCCTACTCATAACATGTTCAATTGTTCAATAGCTGTTTATATATGAGTTTTGAGTTGCAATGCAATGAGCAGTGGTTCAGATTTGAAATATCATTGAATATAAATAATAATGGTTGTGGGTTTTGTTTTTCTTCTTAAATTGCTTACATGTTTTATATATATTCAAATAGAATCCTACTATAGCTAGAACAATATTGGCTCTTCCACATTTTATATTCAATGTTGCTGTGCTTTATAATATTTTCGTCAGACTTATTGGCTGTGGACTGACGAAACAAACTGTTTGAATATTATGTAATCCATTGTCATGAGAATTTATACATCAATTTCAATCATATTTCTACAAATAGATAACTTGATCATTTTTTGTCAATGGAACAAAATAATATTACAATATCATGGCATATTTGCCCTCAACGGTAAACAGTGTATTATTTGCTGACGATGCTAATTTCCTACTGACAGATGATACATTTGAAGAATTACAAATTGAAGGAGAAGAAGTAATCAAGTGCATGAAGAAGTGGTGTGAGGCTAATGAGTTGACAGTCAACGTAAAGAAAACATCCTATATGACCTTCAATATTGGCTATTTAGACACACCCAATAACTTTAATTTTGCTGTGGATTCAACAAGTATAATGCCAGTGGAAGAATGTGGATTCTTGGGAATCAATGTTGATGTAAGACTGAAGTGGAACAGTCACATTGATCAGGTGGTAAAAAGGCTCAATGCAGCGGGGTTTGCAATATCAAGATTGATAAGGGAGGTGGACCAGAGAATAGTTCGAATACCGTACTATGGATATTTCCAGCCAGCTCTAACGTATGGCCTGATATTCTGGGGTGCGGCACCCGCTTCATTGATGGCCTTCAGAGTGCAAAAACGGCTACTGAGAATGATGTTTAGGAAGCCACCAAGAACCCCATGCAGAGAGTTATTCAGGGAAGCTAAGATCCTGCCTGCCGTTGCCATGTCTGTATATCCTAGAGGCTGCATTGTATGGATTTTGCCGCAAGGACGAGTGGACTACAGGCGCTACCGTACATGGCTACTACACACGGGCAACGAATATGCTAAGACTCCAACCTCATCAAACAAGATTTTTTGAAGCTAAGCCAGAGCATGTCAGTCGAAGGATCTTAAACGCACTACCAGTGGAAATTCTCATTACTTCAAATAGAAGAACATTCAAGAGGCTACTGAGGAATTGGCTACAAGAGAGATGTTTCTACAGTTTACTGGAGTTTTTCTCATATAGGCCTACAGTGTGAGGAATAAACCTAGTGCAATATTATAATAGCTAAGATAATATCATCTTTATTTTTTGGACTTCAAATATTCACGGAGATTTTGATGACCTTACGGATTGTATGATTTTATTGCAACTGACAAATGCGAAACATTTAATGTAAAATGTACATGCATGAATAAATATTATTATTATTATTTCAAGAGTTTATTTGTAATCTCTTGAAGATTAAGCTTTCAGGCTACTCCATTGTTGTTTTCCATCACGAGCTACCGGAACTTTACTATTGAATCACTTTTCTGTTATAAAATAGAACGACTAGCACTCAAATTTCTTCAATAAATGAATTTATTCACTTACTGTGATAACGGGATCTTTCGGCAGGTCCGTCATCTTCATGGTTGCACTCTTAGACAAGTTTGGATGGCAATTTTTAATGTGCTGTTTTTGATATCTATTGGGTTAAAAGTATTGAGTAAAAAGGATACCTATGTGATTTGAAGTTGGTTTCTTTCATGCATTGTCTATTGCTTTTAAATTAGGTATATATTTCAAACTGTTCTATCCTGTCTAGTTCTGGCCCTTTGTTTTTTATGTGTATGATTTGTTGGTCGGTAATTATTTAAGAATAAATTTTCCACTTTTCGTCCGAATTTGACTCATGCTGCTTGATTTTGGATCGCCTTGACGAGCCGAGAAGAATGAAGTGTATTCGATGAGATCCGAGCATTGTGTCAAAAGTTATAAGTGTTTGAAATTTTGATCCTTGAGGTGTCCTTATGAGCGCCTCTCCACTAGGAAATACTAAAATGAAGTGCATCTAACGGGTGATTCTCATAGAACATAATCTCGTGAGCTTATGTCATTGTGCGAAATATCAATGTGAGGACAATGTAGCTGGTGATGATGGTTGACGCTAAAAATTAGGTGTTTTCACAATAAAAGGAGCATTGTTGTCAGGTTTACTTGGAAACCTATATGAGATAGAGCACTCTACCTGATCTTAGATTGTAGAACACAAACATAACAAAAATACGCCCAGGGGGAGTTTGAATCATACATGGTAACAATCGGAAGATATTGCTGATCAATAAATAAAATTCATCAGAATCGATTTTTTCTTTTAATTTTACTAATTTTTGAAAAATCATAACTCAGTACTTATAGGAGATAGAGAGTTCCGAATGATCTCATTTTATTCAGAATTTTATAATCTAAAACAAAGGCTGGAGCAAATTTTTCCGTTCGATTCCTAGATTTGGCAGAAATAGCAGAAAACTGGAAAATGAACTCAAAATACTAGGTTTTTTGGCCACTCTGTATCTAGCACAAGGAAATTTTGCATGAAGAAATTGGTTCTGGACTCTTCTCATGTATCCAATTAAATAATATATAAAGCAATCAGAACTACAATATAAATTGCAAGCGCACCTCCTTTTTATGTCTATATTGACTGGATTAAGAAGTTCCTGTGACAACTGTAGAGGAATCAGCTTGCTAAACACTGCTTACAAAATCTGTAGCATGATTTCCAAGGAAAGGATGCAGCCCATAATGGAAGTTCTCCTCCTGAAAGAGCAATGTGGCTTTTCTTTTAAAGCGCAATACTTGGGGGCGCATATTAGAATCTCGCCCCGGGCGCCTATTACCCTCGGGGCGGCCCTGCATAGTGGTAGGTATTAAAAGTATTTCTTTCAATATTGTAACGTATTACTGCAAGTAAAGTCATGAGAAAATGAAAAATCAACCTACCTCACCTTCCTCTAAATAATATAAATTCTACTCTCATCAATTACATATTTAACAAGGAATGGTAAGCTATTGATTTGAGAGTTTGAATTATTCACTGTGATGAAATAAAATAAAGTGTTCAGTTGGTGAAGTCTCAACTCATATTCTTTCATAAATCATGTAGCAAGTATTGTATAAGACGGCGCAGGCAAATATGAATTTCATAGATTGTGAAAATCAAGTAGAATAGCATCGTTCATTACCGTTGATGAGTCGAAACTAGTTAGTTCCAGTATTATCTCAGCTAGGTGAGCCGAAATAGTTTAAAATTCTAATTTCCCTTTCAAACTAGTTTGACCTCAAAAAGTAGAAGCAAGATACTGTGTACTATGAACTGTAGTATTTCAGAAAGGAAATGAATTTTATGATCGCTTTTCTAAAAATATCATTCCAGGCAATTTTCATTTTCACAAAATTCACAATTTAATGGAATCAAAGTGATCAGAGAGTTAATAAATTTGTGTATATTATACCATGATACAGACTGATTGAAGAAAATCGTCCATAATAATATTCTCGAAAATCTATCTTAAATTTCAATCAAAACACAAATAGAACTATTTGATAAAATTAACTAAAGTCTACCATTAGTGTTATAACTTATATCATTATACGAGGTATTCAGAAAAAGGTTTCATTCAAGAAACACCAAGTTTGTTAGTTTGGATATCGCATACGGTACGTACTTGAAAATCTCATCTCATAAAATCATATAACTTGATTTCTTTTACTTGATTCTTTTAAACATTTGAACATTTAATCATTTAAACATTTAATTTGAAAATTTAAAAATTTTAAAATTAAAAATTTAAAAATTTAAAAATTAAAAATTTAAAAATTTAAAAATTTAAAAATTTAAAAATTTAAAAATTTAAAAATTTAAAAATTAAAAATTTAAAAATTTAAAAATTTAAAAATTTAAAAATTTAAAAATTTAAAAATTTAAAAATTAAAAATTTAAAAATTTAAAAATTTAAAAATTTAAAAATTTAAAAATTTAAAAATTTAAAAATTAAAACTTTCAACATTTGGCATTAAGAGAAATGCCAAACCCTCGATTTGAAACTTGGACCTCACTTCACTCGGTCGATTACACATGTGTGGAGAAGCCAGTCTATTGCTGTATAAGGCCGGTTACAGAGCTTGACAGACCGTCAGTACGTACGTCAGTCGAGCTTGTCTTTTCCATACAAAATAATATTCCATGTATCCATACAGAGCAGGACTGACGGCACGCATGCGCACGGTCAGGACCATGCGTTTTATACAGCGTGCAAAGTTCATCGGTCGAGCTCGTGCGCATCCGTTCCATCGGTCGACTGACGCACTATTGAAATTGAAGCGAATAGAAGCTTTGATCAGAGCTGTACTGATCAGTACAGCCCGATCGCAACATAACCAATGTGCTGACACCTCTGCCCGACAATCAACTGATATTGAATCGAATAGCACAATGAATGAATTCAATTAATATTGTTGAATTCAGAGTTTTTCTATACATTTCTTCAATCATTTCTAAATGTTTTATTCGAAAAATTATATATTATTATTATTGACCGAGCGGAGTGAGGTCTAAGATTCAAGTCGACGGTTTGGCATTTCTCTTAATGTTTAAATGTTTATATGTGCGCATTTACGGTGAAACGCGGTAATAGATTTTCATGAAATTTGACAGGTATGTTCCTTTTTTAATTGTGTGTCGACATATATAGCCTATACAAGGTTTTTGGAAATTTCGCATTTCAAGGATAATATAAAAGGAAAAAGGAGCCTCCTTCATAGAGTAAAAATCTATTAAGAGTAAAAATCAGACTATAGAATTATTCATCATAGATCAGCTGACAAGTGATTACACAGATGTGTGGAGAAGCCAGTCTATTGCTGTATTTCCATAAGGTCTATAGTTTCAATCATGTACTTGTGGATGAGAATACTGCGTGAGGTCTACTGTTCACAGAACTACTAGTCTACATTTATTTGATCCATAGCTTTAAGTGACTGCAAACTACTGCAATTTAAAAATTTAAAAATTCAAACATTTAAACATTTTAACATTAAGAGAAATGCCAAACCGTCGATTTGAATCTTGGACCTCACTTCACTCGGTCGACTACACAGTTGTGTGGAGCCAGTCTATTGCTGTATTTCCATAGAGTCTATAGTTTCAATCATGTACTTGTGGATGAGAATACTGCGTGAGGTCTACTGTTCACAGAACTACTAGTCTACATTTATTTGATCCGTAGCTTTAAGTGACTGCAAGTATTCCCAATGGTGATAAAAGCTCGAAATATCTCATCAAAATTTCTGATGGACATTCAGAAGAAGTTAAAATCCTCAAGCAATGATGTAAATATGGTACTGATTTCCCTTTGAAATGCTCTTTGGGCGACCATCGGGTGAACTCTTGATATCAACGTCTTTCAATCTTTCGTTTACGAAGATAATAATCTGCAATTGAACAATCTGTGAATGCGTCCATTTTGTGAGTCAGAAAAACTGATGTATGGATGCGTATGGAAAGGATGGTACATACGCACTGACTATCGGTCGAGCTCTGAATGTGTAAAGCTGATTTATGGATGCGTATGGTCAGGATGGTACATACGCACTGACGGTCGGTCGAGCTCTAACCGGCCTAAATTCCATAGTTTCAATCATGTATTTGTGGATGAGAATACTGCGTGAGGTCTACTGTTCACATAACTACTAGTATCATATAAACAGGCTACATAGGCCTAAGTTCTCAATAATTGCACTTCAATTGAATAGAAGTTTCTTCCTAGCGTTATAACTTCTTGACCTACACAACGTAACTCCTAAGATGGAAGGTTTACATACAACTAGTTGTCGTGAACTATCCATCTTGTACGGAAAGAACACATGAGAATATTGGTAATTGGTAAGACATGTAGGTCTAACTAGTGACTGAATGACACACTGACCCAACTACCTTGTCAAGACAAAATACTGAAAAAGTTCATACAAACCTAACTGCTGCTAATAGCTAACTGCAGCTGCAGGTTTCCTGGCAAGATACTGATCACTATCCATACAAGATCAATGATCACTATATCAGGTCTTCAGCAGGTGTGAAGTGTAAAAACGAAGATTTTGTCTTGATTTCTCTACAAAATTTAATACATGACAAAGTGTTTTCATGCGAACGTTTCGTATAAAAGAAGCAAAGCTCAATCAAAGTTGATTTTAATGATTCATAAATTTGTACATAATACACACATAGTAGAAAGAAATAAAAATCCAAGTAACCTATTTTTTAAAAAATGTTCACGACATGTTTCGACATTTAAGTCATGATGAAATGACAAGCTACTCTTAGATTCTCATCTATTTCTATTTAAGAGTAGCCCTAACGAAAAAAGGTATAAGGTATAAATTTGTGGTTTGTTATGGGTCTTGGATTTGAATCAATTTTGATTGAATTCAAAAAAAATCAAGTTAGTTGTTTAAAATGCCCCATTCTATCAAAATTCACAACTTCGTGTAGTTCAAAAATTCACAAAATTTATTATATTTAATTTACAAATATAATTACAACAAAAACGGAAACATTGATTTTAGGGATGCCGAAGTATATGAGAATGAATGGCTTTCTAATAAATTATTAATTGTTTGAATGACAAACTTTCAAACAAACAAATCACTGCCTCACATAATTTTATATCTGAACTAAAACATTGTCAAGCCCAGAGCAAAACTTGAATAGGCTATTTATTATCAAACTTGATAATAAATCTTGAAAGTCACAGGTTATGATCGACCAGATCTCCATGTTCAATAAGATTATTTGAATAAAGGATTCAACTCATCAGGAACCTCATTATTTTTTGTATTCTCTGTATTTTCTGTTATTCACATTGTGAAATGGTATTTTGCCATCCATGTTGGGTGACATTCTTACATGAAATAGTTTATTGGATATATAGCCCAGTCAATAAAGGTTTTTTCGATCCGAAAATTAAAAAAAAGCTGAATCTTTTACCATCGATAGAACCTTCCCAAAGGGTCATTCTCCCATAAGTCCCAAGAAATCCCCTTGGAGCTTTCCCCCCTAGCCACCCTTAAAGTTGAAAAATGCAGGTGATCACGGAAAATCAATTATCTATGTACCCATTGATCGGAAACAGTTCTATTATATGTCATTCGATTCGTTACATTATAGACTACAATATTAGTTATATTCATTTTTTCAATAAAATTAACAGTTTTCTTGATAAAAAAAAATATATGTAAAAATTTAAGGGATTTGCGATTTGATTTTTTTGTTTTCTTCGATTAACTTCGAAGCAAGTAGTTTTAAAGAAAAATGAGCCGAATAATTAATGTAGCCACTCTTATTGCAAATCCATTGATGTATATTGTTATGTATTTGCGATTCGATTTGACACCGTGGAAGGGGAAACAGTCGACGCGGCTGACTCCCTTCACCATAATAAACAGAATAATACTGCTGTCTACATTGCATCTCATTTACACTATGGCGCTCGAAACAATTAATTTTTTCTATTGTTTTGATTTATATAGATTTTCACTTTTCAATACTCTAAAAAATATTACAATTTTCTTTTTTTTTAACTGACTCTCTTAGCCATAGTAAACAGCAAATTGGAAATCAATTATCTCTGTAACCATTAATCGGAAAAAAATCCATCATATGTCATTCGATTCGTTAAATTGAGGACTAAAATATTAGTCGGATCCATTTCCTCAATGAATGGAACAGTTTCCTTGATAAAATAATAAAATGTAAAAACTTAGGGGTTTTTCGATTTCATTTTTTTGTTTTCTCCGATTAACTTCGAAGCAAGTAATTTTAAAGAACAATGTGACGAATAATTATTGTAGCCACATTCATTGCGAATCCATTGATGTATATTGTTATGTATTTGCGATTCAAGTTGACGCTGTGGAAGGGGATACAGCCGACGCCCCTTCACCATAGTAAACAGAATAATACTGCTGTCTACATTGCATCTCATTTACACTATGGCGCTCGAAACAATTAATTTTGTCTATTGTTTTGATTTATATAGATTTTCACTTTTCAATACTCTAAAAAATATTACAATTTTCTTTTTTTTTATAAAAATCAGGATTTCGTTGTTTGCTCACAGAATTCATTATATTAATTTGAAGTGCGCCTTCTCCATACGAGTCAGAGGTAACACAATTTTGATAACTCTAGTTTCAGATATTGATGTTTTTCAACGAAGTTTCATGATATATTATGTATCCGACTCCTTCATCTTATCCGTATTTTGTGAAAAATGAAGATTCAAAATTTCTTTTCATAGCTTTTCTTGTGTTTTATCTTGTTTCATCACTCTTTATAATTTAAACACTTGATAATGGAATGAAAATCATCAGATCACGTGAACAAAAAAATAAAAGGGTGGGCCTACCTGAGATACTATATGATAAATAACACTGTACTCCTGATAAGTTGAAAATTTTCTAGCTGAAAGTAGATTAATTTGTTGCACATTCGGTTACACTATGGATGTTATCCCCATCTCACAATTTCCCTATTTATCCTTATCCTGATTCAGAATAAAGTAGTTGATCTCTATAATCACAAAAATCAATGTACAGTACCTATAATAAATAGTAAAAATAACAAAATTTCTAGTAATAATGCAACTTTTTCTAGGTACGAATTTCAAGGTTCATAAAATGACTTTTTCTCAATGACTGGCAGAAATTCCAATCATCATCATAATAGTAATTTAATGGAAATTGTTTGTATTGTACATTGTTCGGACGTAAGATAAGCTACATCTTTAAGGTAATCAACGTATTTAGGATTATCATGCTTATGAATGAAAGCGAGACTGTGATAGAAGGTAAGTCAAACTGAAATATAAACATTATATACAATGCATATTTCTGATCAACAATAATTACAAATGAAAATATCAAGCCGAAATTAATTGAGCAACTGAATTTCAAAGTTACTATCCACTGTTCAAATCGCACTGTGATTTACTTTTACTTCCAAATGGATTGAATTGCCTCACTCTTCAACGTAACAATTATTGTAAAAAAAACCAGTGGAATGTGAACGTCATCCAAATAGCATTTGAATTTCAATTTTCAGATCATGAAATTCATAAAAAACTAATTCTTGAGAGAATAGTGATGAATTGCAAACAGTGCAAGTAACATTGATACAAAGCAATACAATGAAAATCAACATCGATTAATTGATACTGGACTTATCAGATTAATATTATCGTATATTTATATTATTTATAAAGCTTATAAAATTAAAAACCAACATTTTAAATTATTTCTACTGGAGCAAAACATCGATAGAAAATAAGGAAGAGTCCATTATAAGCACAATATACTTGTGTAGTAGAATTCACTTGAACTAACTCATCATTTCAACCCTTCAATGATCACAATGAACTAGAATGGTATAAAAACCATGAAATTAATAATCAGGTACATTTTTCAAATAGCTTCACCCAACTAAATCTGTGAATGCAAAGTCATAAGAAATCATGTTCAATAGATTTAATTTGAATGCTTCAAATAGAAAATGATCTATTCTTTTGGTGCCCTAATCAAAATCAATTTCAATCAATATTAATCGACATAAAGAAAAGCTTCTGCCAACCTTGTGTAATGAATGGCAAGATGCGAGTGGAGGTGAAAAATCGATATGTTAACAAAAATAATAGAAGATGATGAATCATCTTTCAATATTAATCTTATACGGTAGGGTACTTTGTGGTTAAATGTGAAACACTTTCATGATTTTCCTACCTTTTATGCATGCTTACTCTTCCTTAATTTGTATGATTGCATGGCTTTCATCTTTAGAATCTACTAAATTTTCATATTGGACTGTCTAAATAATGTAGATTCAACTAGTAAGAACGGAAGATAAGCTACTTTACAGAGAGAATCATAGAAAGTTTCAACTCAACAAGCCCAATGTATAAATTTTTTTATGCCTCAGTCGTCATATATATTTGGCTCAACTGAAGGTATATTATCAACCTGGCTTGGAGAATATTAACTGTAGAAAACAGCAAACACTGCACGCTATGATTTTTCAGGAAATTGCCACTGTTAACACTATTGTAATCTTTTATTTATCTCAGTTTTTGACATTCGTAACTAATGATAAATTTCAGCATAGAATTATGATCATACACACATATTCTAAATATGAATTATATTATGTAATAGTATGAATATTTTATCAGTTGCAAACAATATCTTTGTCTGTCATAGAATGCATGATTTAGCACATATATAACAACAAATGATTTTAGAGAATTAAAATGTGAAGAATTAGTTTCATCGCATGTCAAAACAATAGACAAAATTGATTGTTTCGAGCGCCATAGTGTGAATAAAATGCAACTTAGAAAGTAGTAGGCCTACTACTGTATTTTACTGTTTACTATGGTGAAGAGAGTCAGCCACGCCGTACCGCGTCGACTGTTTCCCCTTCCACAGCGTCAAATCGAATCGCAAATAAATAACAATATACATAAATGGATTCGCAATGAATGTGGCTACATTAATTATTTGTCTAATTTTCTTTAGATTATTTGCTTCGAAGTTAATCGGAGAAAACAAAAATCAAATCGAAAAACCCCTAAATTTTTACATATATATTATTTTATCAAGGAAACTGTTTGATTTATTGAGGGAATGGCTACGACTGATATTTTAGTCCATAATGTAACGAATCGAATGACATATGATAGATTTTTTTCCGATTAATGGTTACAGAGATAATTGATTTCCAATTTGCTGTTTACTAAGGCTAAAAGAGTCAGCCGCGCCGTTCCGCGTCGACTGTTTCCCCTTCCACAGCGTCAAATCGAATCGCAAATACCTAACAATATACATCAATGGATTTGCAATGAGAGTGGCTACATTAATTTTCCAGCTCATTTTTCTTTAAAACTACTTGCTTTGAAGTAAATCGAAGAAAACAAAAAAATCAAATCGCAATCGCAAACCCCTTAAATTTTTACATATATATTTTTTTATCAAGAAGACTGTTTATTTTATTGGAAAAATGAATATAACTATTATTGTAGTCCAAAATGTAACAAATCGAATGGCATATAATAGAACTGTTTCTGATCAATGGGTACAGAGATAATTAATTTCCCGTGTTTACCTGCATTTTTCATGTTTTAGAGGGCTGGGGCGGAAAGCTCCAAGGGGATTTGTTGGGACTTTTGGGAGAATGACCCTCTGGGAGGGTTCTATCGATGGTGGGAAATTCAGCTTTTATTTAATTTTCGGATCGAAAATGCTTTTTTGGACCTTCATTGACTGGGCTAATATACTAGTGCAGCTGTTAAGATCCCTAGCTCGCAAATAAATTTGCAAAAAGTTAAGGCCGTCCGGCTCGCAAATATACTGGGTTCAGACCACAGCTCTAGCTCAGTAGTAAATGCATGAGTACTGTCAATGTAATGAACCACCATGGGTTTCAATAACTGAAGATCAATAATTCCTACTGCTGCTCTCTTGAAGATATTGAAGATTACCAATAAGGAAGTCAAAAAGATAGTTAGTGATTATCAGTAACCATATATGCAATCGAGAATAATGAAAATCAACTATGGTTTTTCTCGTTGATCTTTAAAACGCTCGTCATGAATACAGGTATGCACTAATTTATCGTTTCGAAATTCCTTAAGACTTACAACGCCAGTTCTTGAAGTTCTCTGGATCCTTATATGATATATTGTAGACTTAATAATACAAATATCAGTAAGATTTGCTGGCTGAATAGTATTACTATCATCAAAGGATAATAAGTAATAAGTGCTCTGAATAAGATCAATATTAATTAATTCACTAATTATATATGCTGCAGAATAAAAATGCTTGGTACCAAGACAGTTCAAACTGTATATCACGAGATGAATTAGGAAAATAATAAAAACTTCTAAGATCTTTGTATGCTAACATAAAACACAAATATATTCCCACAAAATAACATAGACAAAAATATTTCTTGATAAATATAATTTTCTTGGAATAAATAAATTCTCTAATATTTTAACAACTATCACAGGATTCGTTAGTATTCACAATATTGTGAGCTATAAAATATATACTTTATTAATACTGATGTATGGATTTCAAGTCGGTTCAGAATTTAACAACTTGGAACCTGTCCAGTCTATAGGTTTAATAGAACATACTTTGATCAATGAATAATAATTGATAAAAATAATAATTTAAAATCTCAGGGTTGAAACTTCACCATATAGATCAATGAATAATAATTGATAAAAATGATAATTTAAAATCTCAGGGTTGAAACTGCACAATATGCACCTCATGCATAACCTCAAATTGTACAAGCAATCCCTTTTTCTATATAATCTGCCAATAATAAACAAGCCGCTTTATAATTTTATTTCTGCCAAAGAATTTTCATTACTGCATGATTATAAATTTGCATGGTTCTCTTATCGTTTTATAGATAATATGACTACTCCTTATCACAAATAAGACCCTATTTTATTTGAGTGATACCTTGACTAGGTTATCTATTCTTTCAATTTCACAATTCTACTAAAGACCTGTTGGTTTTCGAAATTATTTTATGGTGAAGAGACACGACGTCATAACATTCAAATCATACTTTTTGTGATCAGAGTAGGTGATAGTGTTATGACGCGGTCAAATAAAACAAATTTGATTTTTATAATTATTGGAAATTATTTCAAGATTTTTGTAAATGTACCGTACCACATTCTATGGTATATAAAATTTCTTTAACGAAGTGCGGGTTTGCAGTTTTATTTGGCAATAATTTGTTCCTGCAAACATATAGGACTGTTAAAAATTGAAAAAAGAAGCAAGTGGCTCATGGCGCTGTGGGTTTCTCCAGTGATTATGATTACAAAAATCTATTCATGAAAATAAATCTAATGTAGTCCATCCATGCTTTCTAAGATTATCCCAGTAGCCTAGATATCCTTTATCAATGTATGATTCGAGTCAGATACAATAATGCGAACAATAAAAATGCTAAGTAAGTAGTAGTTTGAATTTGAAATATGCATGAAACCTTATCATCGAAAAAAAATCGGCAATAGTGCAAGTGCAGGTGGCAATCTGCACTGATTGTACGCAGGCATACACGCACACACTCACACACACACACACCCGCTACCTGACTCAAGGTCTCGTCAGCATCAGTTGCCACTTGCCATTGACCTCTTTCGTCAGGGCCCCTCAAATGTCGCACGTCGCATGTCGCATGCCACACGTTGCACGTGAAAACCCACTGATGAATCATTTTCACATCACTAGCCAATGTAGGCACTGGAAGCTAAACTAAAACTCAACTCCAAAATATTACTCCAATGACAACCTTTTAGATTATTTGATCTAGAAATTTTAAAGTAAATTTTTTACCCTGGAACTATAAAGATATTCATTTCGTTTTTTATACAAAATTGATGTGTTTTGAGGCCGTTAAATTCTGAAGACTAGAGATAGTCCTATATTAATAAGAAAATGGGGTGTAGAGTAATGAATGTCAGAATCTAAAGCTCTAAAGACCAATTTCAGAAAGATAGAAACTATCCAGAGTCACATTATCAGGGCTGCACTTGGCAAACAATGACGCTACCCCAGCTCTGTATTATATAGCGAATTCAACGTACTTGAAATTAGCAAATTTTTGTAAAGAATAATATTCAATTGTGCACCTGAATCAAAATAGAAATCTGTTCACAGCTCATGAAAAAGTACAGTTTTCGTTCGCCTACCATTTTTCCTGTACCACGAACGGACCTAACTGTGTGTAGGAGGCAATTTGATCATACATGCCATAAATTAATCTATTGTATACCGGAAATTTTTCTCATAAACAGGATCTCAAAGTCAACTTTGCAAGTAATAGAGGATTGGATAAAATTGCAGGGTGAATTCAATAATATCTTGTAGTAATTGAAAACTTCTATACGGTACCTATATATATACTTTTCAATTTTTTTTCTTTCTCTTTCTCCTTCCATCCTTCTTTCGCCTTTCATCCTTCTTCCTCTTCCCATCTTGTTTTTCTTTCGCTCTCTAACATTTATCTTTTTGTGAACATAAAAGTGTTTTACATTTTTCCTTACAAACTGTATCAGTGTAGTACTGTGTACCTATTCCAGCGCACAAACCTAGGTTTTGCTGGCTTTGTCAGATTGAAGACGAGTTATTTCTAATTTAAGAGTTTATGTGTTATTGAAATCAAGAAATAACTCTTCACACGTCTATCAACTTTTATGTTAATGTTTTATGTCTCATGTTTCTACTCTTATGTTTAATCAACCTTTACATTTGTGTGAGTGTGTGTTCACTTTGTGAGAAATTATTACCGTAGCTCATTGGTAGATGCATCTCCTCAACAATTATTGATGAATAATCCCTATTGAACCTCAATTCACGAATGAATGAATTAACGAACGAATGATATCCCAACCGCCGCATATCAAATATCGCAGGTCACATGCGACATGCCTTAAAACCACACGTTCCGTCGCAGGTGAAAACCTACCGGTGAACTAAACTAATGTGTCAACTTAAAGGTTCCGCGAAATTCACCTTGTTGTAGCGCACAGTATGCCTACACTTCCGTAAACTTTTCTTATCGAGTGTTTCATTTGAATGAGTCCGATGTTCGGTCTCCTTGACTTCTCTTCACGCCGACGACAGTCACTCCACAAACCTTCGTCTAGGCTCAGCAAACATAAACGAAAACGCCATGACTAAAAAGTCAAACCTTTCTTTGCTGGTGATGCGCACATCGTTTCGAATTTGTGTTTGAATAGTGATAATGAAGCCTATTTTCTCATTTGTATTGATGCTCACATGAGCATTCTTGTAAGTTGTGCTTGAGTGGTGAGAAGGTGTGAATCGCCGATGTGACATAGGTCGGGAGCAGTTAGGGCTAATTTCATGCTTCAACCCACCTACATCTCTTTTTATTTGCTGGTAAAGATGCATGTACTAATGAGTATTAATTCATCTTGATTCCTCATCCTATCCAACCATCAACTTATCCTTATCCCATTCTATATTCTCACCATCCATAATAAGTAAGGATTCAGTTGTCATCTTGATTCCTTACACTATCCCTATACTACAAGTCAAGTGAATGATTTCTGAAAAAATCTTCACTAGAATGAATCTAAAAGCCCCTGGCAGAAGACCAATATTATTGAGCCGTCCCATATTATATTACATAGGCAGTAACCAATGTTTGGATTTGCAGAAGCTCTCTGCTGTTTGGCAATACACATCATTAACTGTAGACTGCAATTTGAAGTGCGTAGGCCTAATGTCAGTAATGTCATTGAATAAAACTTTGATTTGATTATGAAGCAAGATGCTCTGTGGACCAGCAATAGGTGAACCGGACTCTGCAATAATTATTAGACACCAAGAAGCAATAATGACATTTTGAAAACACGGATGACTGAGGCTTGCTTGATTTCGCCACCTCACAGATCACCAATTCGACCTTTTCCTCTGCACTCCATTTTCAAATCTATTTCCAATCAGCTGGTTTCTATTTTTGGCCGACAGCAGCTATTAGTGAAGAAATGACAAGAGAAACTCTTCCGGGTGGCATTGCGATTGCACTGCTGTCATGCTGCAACGCGCTTCCCATTCACAGATTCACTACATACTGTCAGCATTCCTCTCATGAATGCTTCACATTCAACTATCAACCAATACTGACTGTCTTACTTTGGTATTTGCTTTGATTTTCGCTTGATGCGATGTGTCCTTGTCAACACTATGTTCAACTCAGAATCAACGGAGCACAGCCGAACAAGACTTAATTTCTTCAAATTTTGTCATCTGTGATCTCTCTTGTGTTTTTACTGTAATCTTGACATAGTCCATCTTAGGCTCGCCACTAAAGGTGGATCATGCATGATAAACTTGCATGTCATGCATGTTTATCATGCACATTCACATGTTCATCACGCATGTTCATCATTAGTGGGAGGTTACCAACATAAAATAATAAACAACCAATAACAATAAATAAACCACTGGAAAATTACAAACTATAATAAAAGAAAAAATAATCTAACCTCAAATAGAGCAGCGAAGAAGAAATGGAAAAATTCTGAGAACAAAAACCTAACCTCAACAAATTTTGGTCGGAGCGTTTCACTGTGATAACACAACAATGTATGACGACTGTGTATTATGTATGTCTATCATGCATGTGGTGCAGCCTAAGAATCTCTCAGGTACTATTTTCACATAATATAGATTCTTTTAGCTAAGTAATTTAATGAAGATGATACATATTCCAATCGTATTGGAAGTAGAAAATATGAGTAAGTAGTAGTAGCCTACTTATATACACTCGAAATCTTTACGGAACACAGCTAGAATCGTGTGATATCTCATTGTGAGATATTGAAAGCATCATGACTCATCTGACATGTATCAAGAATCATGGGAAAGAATTTGATCTTTGAAAGATTTTGAAAGCATTTCAACAATTATTTTTGCTATCATTTATCAATTTAATGTTATGTAATTTGAAGGATATAAATAGAAAATGTATTGTTTGTGAGCTCAAAATCATCATTGATTTTACAAGAAAGCTAAGAAGGGTATTCTGATTTCATCGCATCTCACTTTCCAAAATATATTAATGGATTAAAATCTTATAGTAATGAAGATATCTTTTTTTATGCTGATATTAACTATGTATGATATCAATTAAATCTATCAGCACCTCAATAAAACATATTGAAGGTTGTTGATTGCTACTTTCGATCAGATGAGTCTGAAAACTTTTGTTCGATATCCAACAACAATCGATTATTATTTATTAATTAGTCATGCCTGTGCATTGGCAAGTTTACCTCGAGGATGTGTTGTAACTTCAAATAATGCTGAGAGTTGAAGGAGAGATGATTCGTTGGTCCGTAGCTATAGTGAGATTCACTTTCTACTGTCAGCATTCCTTCTATATAATGCCATCTCTTTCCATTCAACCAACGCCGCCAGTTTGAAGTAAATCTCTCCATAGTCGAGGTCCATACGCATTGTATCCGATAATGATGTGCTGAATTATAAAAATATTAATTATCGATATCGTTGGGAGAGAGACCTTCACGGTCATAAATCAATTTTCTACTTATTGATAGGTCAGTAGCATGCCAAATAGTTTAGTTTTGTTGTGAAGACTGTAGTGACTATATAGAAACATTGTGGTCACGATAGTCTTGTATTCTATTCTTCTATTGGCCAATCGCATTCGCGGGGATTCAGGGTCAAGATTAAATCTTGAATCTTTATGATGAGCTTTTGCATTGAAAGAAGATACATTTTCTATGTAAAACGGAATCGATATATTATATTAAGTATATTTCAAATTCTCTCTACTATTATTTTTTAGTACGTAATGAATTTGCCTAATAATCCAGAAATCAATGTAACACTATTGTATTGTAGAAATCAAATTGAAAATTATTCCTTGTGTAGTGTACAGAAGGAGGAAATCATGAGGAGATCACTAGTATAACGTTGAAGTGTCTTTCTTAACTGGCAAATAATACTGGCATACCAAGTGGAAATCGATGGAAAAATTTTGCTCGCCGCGAGAGTCAAACAAACAAGTTTTACGAAAAGTAATAGAAAAAGAAGGGAATTTGGTAGGCTACTGGGATAGCCTATATGCTACAATGAATCAGGGTCATATGCTATCACTACGTTTAACGCTAAACCACGTTTACTAGTAGATATGGTTGCATTTATCATAATATGTTTCATACGGGGTTTAAACCAACAGCTGATATTTCTCCATTTAAACCGAGTATTTGCATATGGCCTTAGCCAAATATTCATTCAATTAATATAAATATCAAATATCAATATAATTTCAAGTTTTTCAGTATACTGTGGTACTGAAAACAAATGAGAAATAATAATAGTATAACCTGGTTTTCATTAGTACCGTGGAGTTAGTGGTAGAGCTCCTTGGGCAAGTACTAGCTATCTTGTGAACTCTCCCATGAAAACGTTCATGGAACAATAGAGTTATGGTCGATTACTAGATTTTAGTAGAAAGGGATAGTACCATGGGATAGTACTCTACCACTTGCCTTCCCCCACCACCGCTTCTCACTCTACTCTAATTCTCCAACACTACTATGCTGATGAAAACAGTCTGGAGCTAGTAGAGTCGGGTAGAGTAGAGTAGAGCAGTTTTTAAGGTTAGTTCTGTTCACTAGGCAACACAGTTTACCTACTATTCTCAATAATTCTAGTGAAAACAGTTATTCGACCAAGTAAGTAGAGTAGAGTTAGCTCGGTAGAGTTAGTATGCCGCAGTTACTCGACCACTAACTCTACTAGTGAAAACAAGGCTTATTGGATATATTTATTTTCCTTTTTATATTAGCCTTCTTGACACTCATGAGCGTTAGATAGAGCCCTATCATGTTCGAGTGGAAATATCAATAAAATCCTCTGCAAAGTCAGATTCGGCTCCCATACAAACGATGTCAATTTTGCCTCAGAATGGCGGTTGACAGACTCGTGAGCGTGAGCACACTGTCATTGTGATTGGATGGAGACAAGCAGTAGGCACTACCGCAAGAAGATGAACAATTTTGAACCGTGAAGGTCATTGGGATCTGGGATGTGGTGGATTGCGTGCTATGTGGGAAGGGGAAGACAATTATAATTAATTACCTGGCTCCGTCAATAAAGCAGCGATTACCATCAGCATTTGTGTGAAACTGTGTCGCTGGGTTTCTTTCTACTGATAATTTCTTTGAGTAGGATGCAAAGTAGGATACCAATCAATATTATTCACCATGATATTATCTGCATCTAATCCCCTACAGAGGCTTCAACAGTCTAACTGATTATTAGGCATCAACTGATTATTTTCTAATACGGTCAATAACAAAACAACAAAGAATAAATAAAAAAGTAATTGCATTTGTTCAAATGCTAATTAATGAATAATTATTATAAAACGAAAATAATAATTAAATACTGTAAATCATCCCGAAGATTGCTGCTTTATGGATAACAGCTCTGATTGAATTTCCATCTAGCTGTTAACCCTGTTGTCAATATTTTCAGTAGTAGATGTCTTCGGGGTGATTTACAGCATTTAATTAGGATTCTCAAATTCAAATTTTTCAAATTTTATTCAATCCAATCCACAATATTTACAAATTATGAGAAAAAATAATACAGCTTAACAATATTAGAGTAATAAGTTGATAATTTATAAAGTACATAAAAGTCTAATTCATTAAACAATAACATCAGACAAGAATTCGAACATGCTAAACCAGGACTAATTTGTGAATTTGGATAGAAAAATACTGCTTGCTGAGAGTACAAAACTCTACGTCTGCGAGCAGGAATGAATATCTGATAATTTATGAATTTATAGAAAAGTAGAAAAATATAAAAAGAAGAAAGAAAGAAAAATTAGCAACCAATCACTCACACATTCACACTAACCATGCTCACTTTCCAATTCCAGCTCATTTTGCCAATGCATAGCCACCATTATCAGAGTATTTTAACTAAGAAACCACATTGAATAAGGTCTCTAGATAGTCAGGCATAAGACCTCTAAGCCATCCAAGAACTTTTGTTTTAAAAACAAGTCGATTTTGTGTTCTCTTAATTTCAAGAGAAATATTGTTGAAAAACTTAGGGCCGAGAAATACAAACGATTTCTGGAAACAAGTGGTATACGATTTAGGAAGTCTTAGTAAATCAGATGTCACTCTCCTAGTTTGATAACTAGGAACATCCCTGAATAACGCATGACCATAGTTTCCAGACATAACATAAAACATTTACAATACCTTGAAAACAAAGATATATCTGAGAGGCAAGCATCTGAGACTCTGAAAGATAGGAAAATAATGTTCATATCTACCCTCCTTCTTGATGGCACGAACTATGGATTTTTGTATAGTTATTAAGGGCTTCAAGTAACTTATGTAAGTGGAGCCCCAACAATTTATACCGTAGCTGATTTTTGAATCGACAAGTGCAAAATATAGCTGCCTCAGGACACTCATAGGGAGAAATTTATTCAAAAAGTGGAACTTTCTCAGTATTAACAGCAGATGGCTTTTTATATTAGTAATATGATGAGACCAAGTGAGCTTTTCGTCAACAATCACACCCAAATATTTCAATGAGTCAGTTGTACCAACCACCTCACAGTCACAGTCATCACTCGCACAGCTACCATGAAACTTCAGTGCAGAAGGCAATGTCCATGATGTTGATAATGTAAACAGCATGTATTTTGTCTTTGAAAGATTCAGCTGAATCTTATTGTGTCTAAACCAGAGCAACAGCTTGTTCAAATCATCCTGCATTAATATTACCAAATTGGGGCCATCCATATCACAATATGCCAATGCAGTGTCATCTGCAAAAGATACAGGCATACCAGAGAACCTGAACGAATAGAGATCATTTATAAAAATGAGGAGCAAGATTGGCCCAAGGACTGATCCCTGTGGTACACCACAGTCCACTACCTGAACCTCACTCTTCACACCTCCAATGGCTACATATTGTTGTATGTCATTCAAATAGGACAAGAACCAGTCATGAGCCACGCCCCTGATGCCAGCATTATACAATTTATTTAACAAGATCGAATGGTTCACTGTGTCAAATGCCTTTTTTATATCTAGAAACAGCCCTGCGACACAGCGTGCTGGCCTGAAGTTGACCAGAAGAAGACCAGAGAAAATAACTGTCATAAACCTTTCAAGAGCCATTTCTGTATTCATACATTCACGAAAGCAAAATTGAATACTATAGAAAAAATTATATGATTCAAGAAATTCTAGAAGTCTTCTTTTTATTATCTTCTCCAACAACTTTGAAAATACTGACAAATTCTTGTTTAATAATAAAGAAATATGTTATAATTACCCATATTCAGAGATTTTTTGTCTCTTGAGTTTCAACGAAAAACATTTTGAGGTCCTCAATTTATGTTTGCCTCACTAAACTCCCAGTGGCCATATTCACTCTCCGAATGCTCTCCGGTTGGCTGAGAATCATTTGTTGCTGAGAATATTATCCAATCAGAGAGCATTTTGGAAATCTTGACGATAAATTTCGGATGATAATCAGTGAGTGTGAAAATGGCCATTGCCTATTGAGAAGATCCTGTAGATTACTGTACTAGAAGATTCCTGTGAAGATTACTGTACTAGAACAGCAACTCTTTTTCATTGAGTTTAGAAGATGCTACTATATCTCATGCATAGGTTTGTCTCAGTGACATAACATAGGTTTGTAAAATTTAATTCTTCAAACAGTAGAATGTCTGAGCCTGCGGTACCTAGTGCTCAAGTGCTGCCCGATGTATAAGACATGCTTTTGTAAGTTGAATAGTTGTTGATATGATATGCGTTTTACAAGTGCAATAACGTATCAGAAGAGTTATAATGTGGGAGTGTGGTTCTCTCTCAGTATCTTTCATTATACAGAGTTGGTGAAAATTATGGAAACAGCTTATTTATCTGTGGTGCAAATATAATTGACGTTAGGTTTCATTGGAGATTCTATTCAAATAGAAGTTCTTCTTTTCTTTGGCTTTAAAATATTAGTCCGCCATATTGTGTCCAACTCCATTTTTTTGAATGGGGAAGTGGTACATGATTTCGATACAGTACAGAATTTTAAAAAAATGAATGACGAAAACCACACTACGATAAAATATTGAGCTTTTTCAAAGATATTCACATTTAAATATAATGAATTGTACAAAAAATGAAATGAATAGTAGCCTACACATTGAAAATCTGAGAAAATAAACTATAAAATTTCACTTTGAACAATTAATTACGACGTAGCAGTCAGGTATTTATAAATAAAAGCTATTAGCTTCTACTTACATTAGTGTAGCGCTTTCGGACACTAGTTCCTTCATCAACACTGGCTGTCACTTCCGTTGTTGAATACATATGGTTATTAAGCAGCGTGGGTTGTGGGAGTGGCGGGAATTTTTGAACTGTTGGCGGCGGGGGTGGCGGGAATGTTTGAATTTGTGGATTATTGGAGTAGGAGGTTGAAGAGGCTGTGTGATTTGAAGTTGATTTGCTCATTAAGGATGTTGTGGGGGTCTCTTTTAGTGTGTTTGTATATTTCAAATTGTTCCAAGGTGTTTAGTTCAGGTCCTTTGTTTCTGATGTGTAGAATTTTTAAATTTGTGGCTATGTCTGTGTAGATTGTTTCCTATCAAGTGGGTAGCAAATGCTGATTCGGGGTTGTTGATGTGTTCTTTGAATCTTTTTTCAAATGAACGGCCGCTGTGCCCAAGGTAGTATTTTTGGCAATTTGAACAGTTGAGTTTGTATACCCCTGGGTTTTCATATAGGTTTTGTTTCTGTTCTCTTGTGGTTATGTCGTAATTAATTGTTCAAAGTGATTATTTAACAAGCAGTTCGTAATGGAATCAAGCATTGAAGAGTATAAAATTCCAGTTTTCCAAGTGATTTCAGTTTTCCAAATATCGATGTGTGTCTGGCTTTAAGCTCAACTGGCTTCAAGGTAACATCTACTCACATCTCAAAAACTTTGTACAATAAAGTTTGATCTGTCAATTTCCGATGAAGGTACTAATTCATTGCATTTTTGTATGATTCATTAGTATAAGGGGACCATCTAAAACTGTTTGCTATCTCAGCATTTTCCTACTGAAACGTGTATGTCTGGGATACAACACAGGATAAATTGACATTTTGTTGGGCGAAAGAATTTTAACCTCAAGTGAGCTGCTCTATCTCGAAAATTCCGTACGGTACTTTGTCACCTATCAATCGATGTACTGGGTGATTACAAATGAAATAGACAGTTTGAATAGCTTGTAGAGAATTTATTATTTAAAAGTTTAGATCATTACTTACATGATTACATAGAAGAGTTCTTGAAGTTTTTATTGAAAATTTACAGATGTTCAATGTGTGCTCCATTTGCAACATGACAGATATCAACACGGTAGTCAAATTCTGACCACACACGACTAAGCATCTCACGGTTAACTGTAGCAAGAGCATTTGTGATTCGTTGTTTAAGATCATCGATATCAACAGGAAGCAGTGGTACGAAAACTCTGTCTTTTACATAGCCCCACAAGAAAAAGTCGCAGGGCGTTAGGTCCGGACTACGAGGTGGCCACGGCTGAAACACAACGTTTTCCTCACTTGCACGGCTAATCCATCGTCTAGGAAGATGTTCATCCAGATACTCTCTGACGTCTGAGTACCAGTGAGGCGGAGCTCCATCTTGTACAAAAATGAAGTTACAACTATCTTCATGAAGTTGAGGCATTAACCATTCGGTTAACATGTCCAGATAAATTCTTCCGGTTACTGATGGTTCTTGGAAGAAGAAAGGCCCGTAAACCTTTTCACAAGATAAAGCGCAAAACACGTTCACTTTAGGAGAATCGCGTATATGCTGTACAGTCTCTCTTGGGTTTTCTGTTCCCCATACTCTTACATTGTCTGTTAACTTTTCCACTAATGTGAAAAGTGCATTCATCACTGGAAATTAGGCAATTAAACAATGTGTCGTCATTTTCAAGACAATGTTGCATCTCTTGACAAAAATTTTTACGTACAACTTTATCATTGTCATTTAAACTTTGTACTAACTGCAATTTATAAGGTGTCATTTTCAAACGTTTCCGCAGAATTTTCCACACAGTAGGTTGAGGAATTTGCAATTCTAAACTCGCTGATCTAGTCGATTTTCCTGGACTTCATACAAAAACATCACGAACACTATCAATTTTATTTTTTCTTCTGTAACAGAAGGTCTTCCAGTACTCTTCTTCTTACACACACATCCACTGCTTTCAAAACGTTCATACCAGTCATAAATTGATTGCCTTGTTGGTGGTGGTTTACCGTATTTTGTTCTGAAATTACGCTGAACAACAGTAACAGAGTTTCTTTTGGCTAATTCAAGAACACAATAAGCTTTCTCCACTTGAGTAGCGGCCATATTGCTAAACTAAACTGGCTGTTGTAACACGGAGCAGCCAACAATAGCCAGCAACAGTTCTACCAACATAAACTTTAAGAAATTCCCTACAAACCTATATCACTTACTATGTTGAAATACACCAGTTTAATTTTGTACAGGCTATTGAAGTTGTCTATTTCATTTGTAATCACCCGGTATTATTAAAGCTTTGTTTCTCTGAAGTGATTGAATTGATTTTCCACATGCAAGACCAGGGATCTTCACATAGTGTACCGGTACAGTTAAAAGATACATGAGAGTATGCACATATTTTATTCTTGTACAGGGACGGTTCGATTGCAAAAATTGCAAATTCATTACTGAGATATTCATAACGGTGTACCTCGATTTTCGACATAGATATCAAGGTGAGACATTCCAATAAAAATGATGGAATTTTTAACTTCTTAACCCAATCATTCTCTTCTCAATGATGCTTTAGTTGATATGTTCAATATCAATTGAGGGAAGCAATTCATTGTATATTTTTAGGTTGGCAGGTTATTAGAATTTAGTTGTATGAATGAACAGATGAAATAGAATCTTGACATTCATTTTCAATTAACGTATTACCTAAACTCTACAATTTCTCAGACGGTGTTAACACCGAATTGATTTCTCCCAGGCAATTTCTACCTGACTATATCACCCACTCGATACGCTCAGACAGATTTGTTACAACTGAACCGTTAAATTATTCACTATGAATGTCAATACAGTGATCATAATGAACAGTATAATGTAGGAAGAACGATTATAAGAAAGAGATGGGGAAAAGTGGAAATTGCAATAAAGATGAAGAAGGAAGAGAATAAGGAAGAAAAACTGAAAAGGAAGAACGATAAATGTGTAGATAAAGCATTACTGAAAGTGTGGGATGTACCCTACATTGATGCATATCTTTCTATTTCACCTTACTTTATTATATTTTTTATTAATCTTCCACTTGTAGAATAAACCTAAAATCAGAAAAATCAATAGAATATTACAGGTCATGATGAGTCACCAGCAAATTGATGTTCGGTACTCAGTGAGAATAAAAAAAAATATTTCTCCATCTATTCCCTGCTTGTACCTTGTCACTACACTAGTAGGAGGATTGTTTCAAGAAGCAATAAAAGAAAGAATAGAATGTAGGAAGAGCTATGAAAAAAGAATGAACGATGTAAAGAGAGATGAGAGAGTAGACATTACGATAGAATGAGCTTGGAAAATATAGTTGAAATTTTTCTTTTGAAGTGATGTCCTTATTACTACTGGTGTTCTGGTAGTTAAATAAACCTAAGATGAAAAAAACAATAGAATGGTAGAGTACTGAGTGAGCCAGCAGCTAATCTGTTGCAACAAGGAGACGTTGAAACGCATTCCTTTCCACAGAAGCATCATCCCACATGAAAGTTCAAAGGCCAAGCCAAAAGTCAATTCTTAGCTTCTCCGTTTGGTCACACTCATTTTCAAGTTACATAAGGCTACAGGAAAGTCTGCAAATCGCCATAATTTCTATCTATACTGTATTGAGAGATTCACGTCAAACAGTCAGCATTCCTCATAATAACATCACGTCTTCCCACTCGACCAATGCTGAAAGTTTGAATTGGATTTTGCTATCAATTGGATAGCAAGTAGGCTATCAATCGTAAATTGTGTGGATATAATATATATTATGGTCTTTGGACGCAGACGCAAACATTTCGCATTGCTGGTTCACACTGATTATGCAAAAGCTATCTCAGACATTACTTGCCGTGGATGAGATTATAATAATGATAAATTTCGCATTTTATCTACTGAGTGCGGCCGTTGACTCGTGAAGAAATAGCTAATCTGTACGAGTACATTCGATTATAATTTTTATATATTTAGAATTTATTCATAATCAGGACATACACGGCTTGTGGCATTTAGGCTATTTGATAAAGAGATTTGATGGTGTCAATGAGATTACAGTTCGAGTATTTTATGTTTGTATTATTTAGTAGTATTAGTAAGATGATGAAACTGCATATTTCAATGTTCAAACAAGTTATCAAATACTAAATATGCATTAAGAAAATTCGTAGAACACACATTCCCTTAATTTCTAGAACAAATTATTTGATTGTCATTTATCTAATCTCAGTTGATGATTCTCATTTACAACTCGTGGAGCTCTCACTGACTCACTGCTCCAACAAAATATAATTATAGTTTTTTGGACCGAATTGACGTTTGAATTCCGGTGATCAGTCCGGGCGCAAATGTACTTTACGTGATAATTTTTGGTAATAACTGTGGAAGCTGTCTCAATTTCTTCGTTAGGGCTAGAATAATGAGGAAAACGATAATGATAAGAAAAAATCACAAGCAAACACCTGGACAAAAGATGGCCGCCAAAATGTTCAGGGTTTACCAATATCACTTGCATTTTGATAACCGTTCAAGATGTTCCACCGTTTATTACACGAAATTATTTGAAAAACCTTCCTCTACAATTTTTATGCTATGAATTTTTTCTCTAAAACAGACAGTGTTGTAAAATATTCCGAAGCTTCAGAATGACATCTATTTGAAGGCTGTAAGTCCGTTTTTCACGGCTGGAGCGTCATCGGAAAAGATAGAAAAGTACATTTCGCAGAGGAAACACATGATAACGAAGAGATTGATACCTAGTCTGTACCTTCAAGGAGTCATGAGATACGCATGTTTCTAATTGCTAGGTTTGGCATATGGTATGTACTTTTCTCTTTTTCCAATGACGCTCCAGCCGTGAAAAATGGATTTCAACTACTATACTTATTATATATGTTATTCTGAAGCTTCGGAGATATTCTACTACTCTGTCTGAATAATATTGGTGTAAGTCTACTACAAAAGCATTCTTACAGAGTGGAAAGTGAAGTTTTTCCCCAAAAATTCACATCTTTTCAAATATTTGAAGTGATAATGAAAAGAGTATTATTTTAAAAAGAGACTATTCTCTCGGAATATCGAAGTTTAGGTAATTGTCAACACTCTAGTGGTACAATCAATTCGATATCTTACACTATAATATCGCTCACCTCTCACTATGAATGGCAATCTATGTAAAAATTTCTGTCAACTATGGCCGACATCTTGAATTTTTCAATAATTATAATGACTATCTTCGTTGTTTCCATCATCAATAGTCTTATCCAGCCTGTTCTAACTTCTAAGAGATTGAGACCATCTGTGAGTCTTTATCTTGAAGTGTAATAAAAAACTATTCTATAGTTGTCTAGCTTGTTGCCTCATACCAATCGAAAAACGCACCAGAAATCATGCAAGGTTTTCTTTGGAGGGCGTTGGACACATTTCATCGACGTACAGCGCCTGAAGGCATATCATTGTAGCCTACAGCTGAGAAAACTATAATATAAACTTCATAGATTCAACATTCCCCTGTATCTCTTGCACAAAACAAGTTTTAAAAGAAAAATATTTGAAATGGGGAAAAACAATTCTTATAGGAATATGGGAGGTTATAACTAAAGAAATATGTGTTTTAGAGGAAAAACTCCTAGGATTAAAATTGTAGAAAAGGTTTTCATTCAAATTAGTCCGGGCGCAAATGTCATGAATAAGGCACTCCGTGGTCATTTTTGGGTAACAGCCGTGAAGATCTCTTAATTTCTTCGTTAGGTATAGCATAATAAGGATAGTGATGATAATACGTCGAAATCACAGGCAAACACCTCGGAAACAAGATGGCCGCCAAAATGTTCAGGGTTTTGCTTTATCGCTTGTATTTCAATAACCGTTCAAGATATTCAACCGTATTTTAGATATATTTTTGAAAATATTTCAAAAATCTTCCTCTACAATTCTTGTTCCATGAAATTTTTCTCCAAAACCCATATTCTTTAGTTATAACCTTCAAAAGCACAAACAACTTTTTTTCTAATTTCATTCCATCATAACTTTTTTTGCAAGAGATACAGAGACATTTTACATCTGTGAAATTCAGAGCGTTTTTTCAACTCTGGAACGATATATTATCTTCATGCACTGTACGTCAAAAAATTAGTTCTCCAGCGCCCTCCAAAGAAAACCCTGCATGATTTCTGGTGCGTTTTTCTATACGCATGAGGTAACAAGCTATAACTATACAGAGTGTCCCACCAAGGTTGTAACAGCCGTAGATCGTATATTCTACTCGACATTTCTGACAATAAATGTTCAGTTAACTTTTTCCCTATCGACTTTAATTTTCGAGATATATTGATTTTTCTATATTTTTAGAATATGTCAACTTCCGGTCGAAAACTACTATGTCAACTATAAACTACTGGTCGAATTTCAATTCCAAAGGTATTGTTGGAAAAAGAAAAACATTTCAAACAAGATTAGTGTTTTTTTTTTTGTAAGATATTTTGTACTTTTTTATTAGGGCTTAAACTTGAAAAAATGCTATTCTTGAAATTCAAAGTAAAATTTCAAACCGTTTTTCTCGTTTTTTTCCGGGTGATTATAGGCTAGTGGTTTCAATATTTTTAAAACTTATCCATTTCATAAGCTTTCGAATGAGTATAAATTCAAAAAGGATAGTTCCATGATAAAGTGTTCAAAACTACTAATATCTGGAATGAACACCTTCAAAATGAGGAAATTCACAAACAGCTTGCATCAAGTGATGACCCTAAGGGTGAAATCACCTGATTATTGCATCATTTTGTGTAGCATATAGCCTAAATCCTATATAAAATATTAATCATACTCTTCCAAGATCCAACAAAATTTATTCATAGAATAATAATTTTAAGTAGGTGAATGACAGAATTAAAAAAACTGATGGCAATCATTCAGATGATAATCAAGTTACATGTTATGCTCACTGCTTACAGGGATTCAAAATAGCCTCCATTTCTTTTTGTGTAACTTCCGCTGCCGTTCATCAAGCTTCGAGACTGCCCTTCTCACTTCGTTGGGCCGTGTCTTCATTACTTTAAACGTCAATCGAGTTCTGAGAATCAGTTCCTCCCTGGTCACTACAGGTTCTCTGTGAAATTTATACTTTTCACAACCCCCCAAAAGTAGAAGTCTATTGGAGTAAGATCAGGTGAGCGTGGTGGCCAACTTACGGGTCCACCTCGGCCAATCCACCGCCCAGCATAATAATTGTTATCAAGCCACCCACGGACGTTTCTAGCATAATGAGGGAGGCAGCCATCCAACTAGAGCCACATATTCTCAAGCATGAAATTGAGAGGCACGTCTTCCACAATTTCTTGAAGCTCATTGGCCAGAAAATCCATAAATACTTCACCATTTATTCTTGCAGGGAAAATGAAAGGTCCATGTGGAAAAGTTAATTGTGGAAATCTACAGCACCAGTTCTTGTAAACGTACTTTTATCTGTGACCTGTCTATAAAATGTTTGAGATACAATCTTGTGCTAATATCCAACGGCAAAACTGCATCCTTGAAACAGTATCAGGTTCGTTCAACTCTTGAACTGGGGTATCATGAAATGGTCGAAAGTTATTGATCTTCAATATTCTTTGAAGTATCAATCTTGAAACATACTTTAGATTCTCAAAAGCTTCAGAAATTAGGACGGGCCTCTCGTACCTTGAAACTGATCCTAGACCCTTACCATCTTGACATCTGTCAATCTTAAAAACGTGTTATGAGATGGGTGTTATCGGTCAGGAAAACGTCTCCTGTATACTCTCTCTCCTCTCTCGAATTGCATCCACACTCTCCATACACCAATAACATATTCAAGTACTCAATCAAGGTGAATTTTATGATAATGAACGCGAACACGTCTCTACTAGCCAAGGTTCTACTCTACATAAGCATGCCAATTAACTGGAAAGCACACTGCAAACTATACTGAAAATAGGATGAAACATACACTTCTTGTTATTTTATTCAGGATTTATGGTACAGGAAATAATGCAAGTTTTGAAAAAGTCATATCATTGTAGAATGTTGAAATATTGATTGAAACATGTGAATATTGTCAGAGAGAAATCAGGTGATTTCACCCTAGGATCACCACTTGATGCATGCTGTTTGTGAGTTTCCTCATTTTGAAGGTGTTCATTCCAGATATTAGCAGTTTTGAACACTTTATCATGGAACTATCCTTTTTGAATTTATACTCATTCGAAAGCTTATGAAATGGAGAAGTTTTAGAAATATTGAAACCACTATAATCACCCAGAGAAAACAAGAAAATACGGTTAGAAATTTCACTTTGAATTTGAAGAATAGCATTTTTTCATGTTTAAGCCCTAATAAATAAATTACAAAATATCTTACAACAAATCGAAAAATCGATATATCTCGAAAATCAAGGTCGATAGGAAAAATGTTTACTGAACATTTTCTGTAAGAAATGTCGAGTAGAATCTATGGTTAACGGCTGTTACAACCTTGGTTGGACACTCTGTATAATCAATTTTTTCATGACTACTTCAAGATAGAGACTAGCGAATGGTCTTAATCTCTTCGTTATAGCAAGTCGGATAAGAATATCGATGATGGAAACAACGAACATATTGAAAAATTCAAGATGGCGGTCATTATTGACAGAAATTTTTATATCGCTTGCTATTCAGTTATTGTGAGAGAGATCGGATTGGTTTTATCACCAAAGTGTTCAGACAAATATTGTCCCCGATTCAAGTTTTTTAAGTTGAATATATCATGAAAAGAATGGTCGAAATGAGACGATTCTCTTGAACACGACAGTTTGGTTAATTCTAAACACTTTGGTGATAAAACCAATCCGATATCTCTCACAATAACTGAATAGCAAGCGATATAAAAATTTATGTCAATAATGACCGCCATATTGAATTTTTCAATATGTTCGTTGTTTCCATCATCAATATTCTTGTATGTCTTCTCCTTATTGGACTTTAACGAAGAGATTGATACCATTTGCAATTGAAAAAGTTGATTATATATTTAAAGCTTGTTACCTCATGCGTATGGAAAAACGCACCAGAAATCATGCAGGGTTTTCTTTGGAGAGCGCTGGAGAACTAATTTTTTGACGCACAGTGCATGAAGATATATCGTTCCAGAGTTAAAAAAACGCTTTGAATTTCACAGATGTAGAATATCTCTGTATTCCTCGCACAAAAGAAGTTATAATGGAATGAAATTTGATAAAAATTAGAAAAACGTTTTTTGGTGCTTTTGAAGGTTAACCAAAAAAATGGGTTTTGGAGAAAAATTTCATGAAACAAGAATTGTAGAGGAATATTTTTGAAATATTTTCGTCTAAAAAACGGTTGAATATCTTGAACGGTTATTGAAATACAAGCGATATAGCAAAGCCCTGAAAATTTTGGCGGCTATCTTGTTTCCGAGGTGTTTGCCTGTGATTTCGACTTATCATCATCACTATCCTTATCATGCTATGCCTTACAAAGAAATTGAGACATCTTCCACGGCTGTTATTCAGAAATGACCACGGAATCACATTTGCGCCCGGACTAAATATTGTCGTGCAATAAACGGTGAAATATTTTGTATGGTTAACAATAAACAAGTGATAAAAGAAAACGCAGAACATTTTGGCGGCCACTTTGTTTTCGAGATGTTTGCATGTTGGATTGTGATCATCGTGTTCCTCATTTTACTAGTCCTAACAAATGAATTCATACAGCTTTCACGGTTGTTACATGAAGCGACAACGGAGTGCCTTTTTTAGTACCTACATTTGCACCCGAACTAGATGATAATAAATCTAATTAATATCAATTCAAGTGTGAAGTTCAATTCCATGGCTTCTCAGTTCAACAATGGACAAATTATACTTAGTTTGGATGCTTCATTCAATATCAAAAAGAGCTGGATCAACTCGAATTGTAGATTATCAACACATTGTAGACTAAAAAATGCGAACATTGTTACTGGATTTGATCTAAATTTGGTCAAAATTGTGTAACACTGGTAATGATAATTTGGATATGGGCCCAAGTCACTTGTGATTTAAGACTGGACATGATTTGTTCATAGATGAACATTGAAAAAAGCATTCCATTTCAATTTCACGCTAGATCTGTTGCATCCAAGCTAGTGCAACTGCACCAACGGGGCTGGAGTAGTTTGGCAAAGAAGCTGGATTCACTTTTATCAGTCAGCATTCCGTATAAACAACACCCATGCTGCCCATTCAACCAATCCTGTTTGGAGTTGATAATATAGCCAGACACGAAAGCTTGGCTTGAACAACCTGAACACTGAACACTGAAGAACCACACCGCCATCCTATCAAGCAACCGGTCTCTCGCCACTGACCTAGCGGCACTCCTCTCCCACTCTATCCCTCTCTCTTGAGTCCCTCACCAAACGAGGCCTCTCTTACTCTTTTCCCCGTTCAGTCAGTAGTGGCCCGACTCTCGCACAAGTCGCGTGGTTCTCCACTTTCTCGAAACACACCACCAAAACATAACCTCAAAATAAATTTCGGCACAAACAAACAAGTGATAAGTGATTTTGGCGAAGGATTAGGTGTGGGGGTGTCAGTGTCACCCCAGTTTGTGTTCTTCCCTCAGTGAGTGTTTCATTGATTTGACATCAGTGTTTAAACCATAAAACATACACACACATGTGACTCAAATTAAAATTTTATTTTAACATTTATTGGTGTTCCAAGTGTTGTTTATAATTGTTTGATCAGTGCGACAGGAATATCTGTGGTTGGTGGACTGCACAAGCTGCTCCCAAAGCCGACGCACTCTTCGAGCAAGGTAGGTCCGACTAATGAACATGAATTTATACAAAATATCTACAGTATTAAGCTTATGTACGGTCGTTGATCTGTGAGTTCGTAACCTACCTGAAACTAGGTCCATCTATCTCTAATCACATCTCACATTTTTCCTCCTCGCATATCCGAGCCTTCATTTTCTTGGAAATTTACAAATTGATGTGAAGTTTTACAAAAAAATATATATTTCTCAATCGATGATTGATTTCTTAGTTCGGAAAGACCTGAGACGATAGGTATATTTTCATCTCTTATCACCATCCATCCACTCTCTCTCTCTCACACTCTCTCTCTCTCTCTCTCTCTCTCTCTCTCTCTCTCTGCAATCGTAAACCTTCGCAGCTCATGCGATCAATCTAGCAAATAAATTTGATATTTCAAAAATGAATATATATATATATAAATTCAGTTTGTATTTCTATGATCAATTTTCACTGCTATACAATCCAATTTTTTATATCAGTTTCATTGATTCCATTTCAATAGTAAGCTGCTCTGACATATTGCTAGTTATTATGAATTAGTGTATGAGCTTTAGTTGTTATAATATCTTATTAGTGTTCAGCATTGTAATGTACATAAACAAATACTTTTGATCATCATCTCTCATTGTCCCCACTAAAGCCTAGGATTCATGTCGGCATCCTCCCCAGCAGAAAATATATAATTTTTTCAGAGCGATCTGTAATTGTTGTACTGCAAATGGCACGCACAAGCTGCAACGCAAGCCGACGCGATTTTCGATCAAGGTAAACGACCTCCTCCCGTGGTTGTCAATGACTGTTGAAAATTAAAGAGCTCGCTTACCCTGACAGTTTGCTCTCTCAATAAATGTCAATTTCATAAGTTATCCGGCAACCTATTTAAATGCCTACCGAGTAGTAGCAATCACCCTCATTCATGCAAGGACAGTGTCTGTATTAAAATGTTCTTCACCGGAGCGAAAATCTCTGAACAATATTCCATCCAGAAACGTAAACATTTTTTTAAACATTATATCATGGCATGTTCGAGTTTTGATTCTACGTTTCTTCCCCCGCCAATCAAAATAGTATCCAAAAGGTACCGGCATGCTCCGCTCAAAATCATTTTTCATATTTTTTTATTCATAACGTTCAATCTAAATGCATCTTAGGGGGAAGCTACAAAATCGAGTCACGTGCTGAATTTTCAAATTAGAATTTCGACATAAAAGACAAACCAGTGCAAAAACTATCTGGATAAGAGCAACAAACAGAAGCAATTTATAAATTATAATACTCCGTTAATTTTCAATACTCTCACAATTTTGTAATTTTACAGTAATTATAAACGGTTGAAATTTCTATGATGATTTAAGAGTCCTGCCACACCCAATTAGTTTAGTTCTGTTCAAGAAGTCGATCTGAATGAATGAAAATGAAAATGAAAATACTCTTTATTAGGCGGAGTTAGGACTAGAAAGTCCTTTCTACCACTCAACCTTAAATCCTTGATCCACTCAACCTTGATCTCTACCGATCAAGAATTAAAATAATTTTTGAACTAATCAAATATAAAAAATCAAGAATAGATAATACAAGCTTACGTGTGGAATTGTAGATATAAGCGAATTTTTTATAAGAGAGAGTTTGAAACCTGGCTAGTAGAAGTTTTGGATACAACTCAAGATTAGACTCAGCCCCCTGGAAGGATGGTATAGAAAATAAAATATGCTAGAAAAAGTTTGGTAGGTTGAATCATCCGGGTGCAGGTAGAGGATGTCGAAGCAGAACGGTTCTAGGATTCATTGAAATTATGTGAAACGCTAAAAGGTACGACACCTTGTAAGTCTTTTGTGGTAATTGTGAAACCTCGAAAACTGAGGGAGTAGTTCTTGTGAATTTCAAGCATTGTTCCGGAATAGAATGAGCTATTTTGGGAATGGTTATTGGAGAGTTTTTCCTAGAAGTAAGGATAGAATCAACTACAATAATAATAATGAATACTATTCAATAGCTGGATAGTCCATAGCTGAATAGCTGAATGGTCTCCAGCAACCATTGAATAGGAATGTCATTGTAGTATTATAGTATCTTATATACCTTGTGCAGTATATTAATGTTTTACAGTGATACGCACAAAACTGCATTGAAGTGGAAAAATTGATGAGTTTATTTGACCTACAATTCTATGAGGGTTCCGAACTACTAGGAATTTAATATTTTGAATTCAGTACCAACGCCAAATTAATGATATTTAGTGATTATCGATCAGATTGTATCAACGCAATAGTACAGACAAGCTGAAAAAAGTGCTATTTTTTTGGAAAAATTAGAGAAACAGCCAAAACGTGTTTTCTAATTTCGAAAGATTGTTGAATAAATTGAGCTATCTGAAGGATGACTAATCTCATAGAATGATAATATTCCATTTCATCAGTCAACAGTTACAAACTCATAAATTCATATTTCCCTATAATAGTATTGTAGACTATTAATAACTTATAAGGAAATCCCAAAAATGCAGGAGAAATGACTAAATTGCCCACTGTTATTGAGGTAATATCCTCACTAGCATGTCTTTCATTGTCATGTTGAAGTTTTCCAAGCACTCTTTCTAAATAGTGTTCATTGTAAGTTTGAAAATCTCATTGAATCTATTTTATTTTTAAATAAGTCCATTCAAATCTTCGAAGAGCAAACATGTTCTGGATATTCCAATATCAGAAGGGGAAGATTCCCAGTATGGTTCTCAACGGAGAAAAAAGAATATATTTTCCAGTTTGGTTTACAGCCGGCTTCAGGCTAGTAAAATTGCTCCATAAAATTCACTTGTTACACACACATAAATTTTTGGACTTGATTGGAAAATTTGGAGATAATGTTTTGCCAAATACCGATGTGTGTGGCTTGATTCACTAAGTCTTTAAAGACTGCACACTATTAAAGACCTACTTATCTCCAAAATTCAACGTATCATTCAAAATTCATCTTGGGTAAGTGAAAGAGGAGGGCTCTTATTGCCTCAACTTCGCCCACATCACTTTTATTGTAAAGTATGAATAAATGTAATTTATTTATCTATCTATCACTGCCGTATTAATTCGCCGAATACGAATTCGAAGACGAAGTAGCAATACGAATACGTTAATTTTCTTCAATGAAGAACATGCGTGAAAAACCTGAACGTGTAAAACATGGTTGCAGTGAAATCAAGTGGTCTCTATGATTCCTGCATAGAGAATCGACTGTTAGAGAAACTCCAATTTTATAATATTTAATTTTAATTTATCGCCATTGGAGAGTTATAAATTCTTTGACTCCTCCCAATGTAGCTATAATACTTGGTTCCTTCTATTTATTTGCCACTATAAAAAATGTCAAGAACAAATTGAGAACTCATATACTGTATATTATTCATTATTAGAATTACATTTTAGTCTAATTAAAGGTTTCTTGTAAGTATTTTAAATAGTTCCCATTATGTTGTTCAACAGTTGTAAACAATTATGTGTTAGGCTGATTGTGTTTGTATTCTCGAATTTACATGGTCAATGGCGAGCCATTACATGTCATGTGTGTGAGTGAGACAAGGAAGGAATGATTCACAGAGTTATCAATGAGGTTGTCACCGTTAGCCTTTAGAATAGCCTTTCCAATGATAACGCCCGAGAACCAGGAAACGCCCTCTTACCTAACGAAAATATTCACATCTGGATCTGCTACATAGAACACATTTTAGTTGTGTTAACTGTTAAAGCTATTTTGTAATTGTATCGACTAATATTGAAGTTTGTAATCTCACGTACAATAAAACAGAATTTAAATTTAACCCTAAAATATTCTGTTCCACTCGATCAACTTTGATCACAATATGTTTTTCGACAATCACAGGAAAAAGAAATACAAGCATCCAGTTAGTTAATAGTGGTCCCCGACAGTGGAAACGAATCATTATATTCGATACATTATTGAGCCATGAGTGTAACTGAACGACTTTTGAGAGTGGAAAACTACTCAAGTTGGTGGGCTACTCATGTCATTAAATCTGACTCACGAGCTTCTTAGTGGTAGGGGTTGAATATTCCAAAGATATTTCCATATTGTTCAGCATGTTTCAATATCGGTTTCTTGCGATGTGAATAGGAACAGAATTTAATGAAATTATAATCAATAACATTAATTCGATGTTTCACTGACTCAGCAATATCACAATAACATTACAATTCAGTTTGACGAGCTGTCCTCATTTAAAAAGCGTTATACAAAAAAAATTGCCGTACAGTGCTAGCAAATAACTACCAAATAGAGAAATTTGGACATAAATAGAGTATCTGATGATCATAATTACATCACATTCAATCAATAGTGTCTACGAACGGTGACCTTCGATTTTTTCAGCTATTAAATTATGATAAAAATATTCTTACTAGTGAATCAGTTAATGTAGAAAAATTCAAATCCTGACTATTTTGATCTAGAGTAGGGTACAAGTATATGGGTGAAAACCATTTTTACATTTTTCATAGAGTAACAATTATTCATGGAAAGTATATATGATATTATCAACACTTCAACATTCATTTGTAATAGTTGAAAAATTACTGCCTCAATTTTGATTACTGTCGAGTAATTTCAAGTCAACATAATTTCAATACTTTTTGAAGTGCTCAATTGGAGAATCCTTCAAGTCCCCATCTAATCTGAATGGAATAATCCGCGGGATTATATGTTGTGAAACTAATGGGCTTGATATAAACATGATGTGCGTCCTCAGTACAACTTGGACAAACAACATAATATACACATTAACAGAGAAAATATGCTTAGCTTCAATTTACTTGACTAGTGTATGTATTATTATAGGGACAGTTTCTTTCTTCCTCCAGAATCGGCAAAGATGCTCACAACCACGCGTGAGTGATCCGTGAGAATCGCATTCTCTGCCTACTTATGAGAAAAGTTTATTCTCTTTTGTTGCAAATTTTACTGTTTTCTCTGTAGAATTTCCCTGTAGTTAATGTGAAGAATTTATTTCAGATACTATATACTACATTATTACTCTGATAACTTACTATATCGAGGATGAATAGTAAATCTTCGGCTGGAGATAAATTTAAAGGTATTTCTGGTATAGATAAATTCCAAAACATTATCAATAACTTTACTATCAATTCGAAATTACTTGTGACTTAGACATGAATTTATTTTTTTATTCATTCATTTAATCATTCATTCAATAAATTATGGTGATTTGATATGATGGCATTGATGATGCTGATGATGATTGTAATTAACCTTATGAATACTTCAAGATTTACTCAATATTGCCGCTGTGAAATTTGTAATTCAATTTTCAGGGGATGATGAATATATTCTAGAATGATGATGTGATCATGTTCACAAATATTGAAATTGCTCAGTTATGTCAGATTCCAATTTTGAACATAGAAGAGCATTTCAATGTGCGTTCGGAAAGAAGGGAGGTCAAAATAATGATACATAAATATATAATGATAATGTCTGTGAGGTGTTCATCATATAATTTTGGGTTGATGGACTTGTTCATTTAGGGAATAATGTCTGATGTGGCTGGAATGGAGCTTAGTGTTTGAAATGGAAGAAATGAACATTCCAATGTGAAAAGTAAATAATCGGAAAGTAGGAATCAGGAATGCTCGCTGAACAGGTGGACAGACCAGGTGACAGGAAACTTGAAAAAGTCATAGGGTGGGTGGAAAAGAATAGAAGGTAGAACTTTGAGGGATGGAGAAAGACATTTTTGTTCATTCTCAAAACATTGACTTGCTTGAGTTCATGCGAAAGCTTCTTGAACTGTTTGAATCCTCTTTTTGGTTTGTTTAAAATTGCAATTAATTCAATTATTGATAGTCTCAATAATTGAGGGAGCTGATATTATATTAATTGAGGATATGAGCTTCAGTCATATCGAATGTGGGTTGCACTCTCTGTTTGATTCGATTATGTCTTCGATATTGAATTACAGTAATAGGAAATTTAAATCGCAATATTGGATACGATTTAATTGTGTTTGATAGCCCTTAGTTCTGTTTTAATATCCATCGTTATGCAAGGGAACTCACTTTCGAAAAAATCTAAACGTTATACAATAATGAATGTCAATGTTGTATTTATTCAGAAAAACTTCCATAACTTGTTTTATCATCAAACTTTGAGTGTTCCAATAAAAACTGAGTCTCTTAATTAACTTCCAGAAAACTTACACTAGAACCCTCAATTCTTTCACGAGTCTTAAAAAGATGAAGGTTCTTCTAGAGATATACTCTGAGCAGAAGCTTCCTTCGAGAAGTGGATCTCATCCACTTCCAGGAAGAAAAGTCTCTCTCTCAGCAACTCTCTCATCGTTTATTAACTTGCGTATTATCAGAGTTCTCGAAATATTTTTTATTCTGTGCAATCCAATAATGTTGAAAACCGTACAATAATTCAGGGCAGAATGCAGATTGAACCCATGACCGTGATGGATAATATTCGAGGTACAATATAGCAATAAACGAATCATTTGATCCCATGTGAGTGATATTCTGAAGCTGAACCGTTGTACGCATTCTGATTTGCTGATTACGAAAATTACTACTATAATGAGAAGCAGTGCTATGTAGCAGGACTAACCTTTTAACATGATTGATTACCAGCATAAATCCGACTAGGTCAGAGCGGTCAGCTGTTGTAAATGTAGGTTACCTACGCTTGAAAATTGGAGACAACTTTCAATGAAAACATTCAGTTGAACAAAGGAAACTGTAATGAGCGAATTTTTCATATTCATTGCCATCAACATATTGAACACATATAATAGAAGATACAATTATTCATAATTTCTAGACTCTCTTAAGCAAACAGGGTATTTGCTCACATTTATCAATCTCATATGAGATGACAATGAAGAGCATTTTATCATCGATGGAGAGATAAATCAAAATCGCATTCAATTTATTATGATTCATTATCAATATATACTGTAATTACCTTGAAATTGGATAGAATCCTGCATTCGATTTCGTTTTCCATTTTAAAATTTATCAAATAAAAATATTGCATGCGTTGAATATCAATATTTACTGTTCCAATGAGATGTCAATAAATTATTTTTGTAGAAGAAAACCATTATACCCTTTTGTACTGTAATATCCCTTATGGCTCACAATAATCATCTCAAAGGAAATTAATGCAATGCGAATAGAATCGATGTCCAATAAATTCAATTCAATAGGAATAGAATTTATGTTGAAAATGAAAACAAATCAATAATATTTAGAAGTTACCACAATAATCATCTCAAATAGAATTAATTCAATGCGAATAGAATCGATGTCCAATAAATTCAATTCAATAGGAATAGAATTTATGTTGAAAACAAAGCAATAATATTTAGAAATTACCGAAATATGTTCTTGATTCACTCACATGAAGACTCTTATTTGCATCATCCTAATAGTTTCAAATGATCATGAATTTCATAGTGTGGCTGACCTAGGTCCATCAAGGCAACCTTGAACCTTGACCTACAGTTAAACACTTTTCATGATTTGAAGCTTTTCTGCTTCATTGTCAACCAGCCTTTAGCACTAACACGAGGTGTTTTTAAGTTGTTTCAGGGCTTCAAGTAGTTTGTTTGACCGTGATCTTTGCCCTGTCATTGTATCAATTACTGTCGCATATGTAACTTTTGTAAAATGAAGCTTGGGAATATGACAGTAACACAATAATTTTAAAAACTATCCAAACCATCTTTTTTAGCATGATAACCCACTTTCTTTCTTACTTATCCTTCTTATACTGGGAATATTATTTGAAACCAGATGACAGTTAGGCTAGTTTCACACTCTTTCGGTTTGTTTCGTTTTCGGCAAATTCCGATAAGTGTGAAACGGTAATTCGGTTTGAATTCGGTACCGAATAGAAACCGCATAGAACCGAACGCCCACTTCACTCTAATAAATTCCATCAGGTTTCAATTCGTTGCTAGCGAGAGGCTTCTTTCACACACTTTCGGTTCGGTTCGGTTCGTTTCGTTTTCGGCAAATTTCGATAAGTGTGAAACGATGATTCCTTACCCTATTACCATAGGTAAGGAAAGTATTGCTTTCCAAAAAAATTTAAGGTACCCTAATTTCATGTTTTCTATACGTTTCAAGGCCCCTTGAGTCCAAAAACATGATTTTTGGCTGTTGGTCTGTGTGTGTGTGTGTGTGGTGTGTGTGTGTGTGTGTGTGTGTGTGTGTGTGTGTGTGTGTGTGTGTATGTATGTGTGTGTGTATGTGTGTGTGTGTATGTGTGTATGTCTGTGAACACGATAACTGCATTCATAATTAACCGATTGACTTGAAATTTTAAACTAAGGTCCTTATACCTTGAGGATCCGACAATAAGAAATTCAATAAAATACAATCCAATATGGCGGAAAAAATGGCGGATAATTACTAAAAAACCATGTTTTTCACGTTTTTCTCGAAAACGGCTCTAACGATTTTTTTTTTCAAATTTATACCATGGATAACTATTTATAAGCCCTATCAACTGGCATAAGTCTCATCTCTGGGAAAATTTCAGGAGCTCCGTAATATTCTTGAGAAAAATGGCGGATAATGACTAAAAAAACCATGTTTTTCACGGTTTTCTCAAAAACGGCTCTAACGATTCTCTTCAAATTCATACCATGGATAGCTATCTATAAGCCCTATCAACTGGCATAAGTCTCATCTATGGGAAAATTTCAGGAGCTCCGTAATATTCTTGAGAAAAATGGCGGATAATGACTAAAAATCCATGTTTTTCACGGTTTTCTCGAAAACGGCTCTAACGATTTTCTTCAATTTTATACCCTAGATAGCTATTTATGAGCCCTATCAACTGACATGATTCTCATTCCTGGGAATATTGCAGGAGCTCCGTAATATTCTTGAGAAAAATGTCGGATAATTACTAAAAAACCATGTTTTTCTCAATTTTCTCAAAAATAACTTGACCGATTTTTTTTCAAATTCATACCCTGTATAGTTATTTATCAGCTCTATCAACTGGCATAAGTCTCCTTCCTGGGAAACCAATGGAGGGTCCACCCCATCCTTGGGAAATGGACTTAGTAACCTCCTTCTCGTGCATGAGGTAGGTAGGTAGCGCAGTTCATAAAAAGAACATATAGTCGAGATATTTCATCTGTAGAACAACTTTTTTGACGACTTTAAAAAAATGACGACTGAAAAAAATAAACGAATTTTACAATTCACACAAAGAAAAAGTACTCTGAAAACAATTATATATACACATAATATACTGACAGAAGTCTGATCGTAGTTTCAAATATGAGCAAGGAAAGTTGTGTGAGTGTACCACACCAGATTTTTTGTTTTTATTTTATCGTCATTATCTGTTTCAAAATTTTCCAAGTCAAAATCATATGGTCGATTCATTTCTGTTAGTCCACAGAAACATTTTTCTCAATGAATAGTTTGTTATAAAAATTTGAAAGATAAAACTTAGTGAGAAATTTTATTTTTTTATTTTTCCACGAATATTACATGATTTCATCAATGGAGAGAAGAGATGAAGTTTTTTATACCATGTGTCAAAACAAGGAACAAATTTTCAATTAAAAAAATAATCTCACTGAACTTCCAAAATTAACATGATAAAAAGAAACTATTTAAATAATTCACAATTTTTAATTAACTTTAAAATTTTGTTGTTCAAGAAATAACATCTTACAATTTGACACCAACTGTTATATTTAAATATACTAGCATGAACTGTGAAAATCCAAACACAGCTGTGTTTGAGAAGAAAATACCCAATTAGAACTGTACGAATTAAAACCTGACATGTATAAAAGCCTCATTCGTTTTCGGTAACGAGACGAACCGAACCGAATGAAACCGAAAGCGTGTGAAGCTAGCCTCACTGAAAACATCATACTGGACCAAATTACATGTGGTTTGTTTGTTTAAAGGACAAGTTTAATTTTTATTCTTATTTTTTTATTACAAGATGTATAGTCAGTTGAGTCAAATATGTCTCAATGAAAACATAATATATGGTATCTCTCGAGTCTTTATGAGAACTCTACTACTTTGAATTAATTGCTATTATATATAAGGCGATGGGAAAATTGAAAATAATCAGGCAATTCTTGGTGCCTATATGATAAGGAATTCATATCCTGAAAGTGTGAAAATATTGTATCGTGCACGTTTTGTGGAGGGGGGGGGTTGAACTCACCTATAATGATCGTTGGTTGATTCTAATTATTTTTTGTAATCTTACTTCTGACAAAGTCACATCTTTTGTGAGATGACTCTCCTATTGCTTCAACGTGATCATATCTAGAATAATTTCATTTTCTGATTGCGTTCAAAACTGATCACATCACTGCCTATTAGAGAATAAATTATAAAAAATTGAACTCTGATTTTTCCTTATGAACTGTACATCACCTTTTTGAACTGGTACCCATCTAAAGAATTCATGCGACAAGAAATCATAAAATTTTTATGAGGTACTCCTATCTTCTATTGAGCATGTGATTCGATAAGAAGAAATTATGACCCAGGAATAATTTATTGTCACAATGGAATTTCTGTTTGTGAGTTCAAAGTTGATTTTGCAGTTTGAAGTGTGTCGCAGATGATTTGAAGAGACAAAGTTTACGCTATGCACCATTTTTATTCATGCATTCAATCAAAAAATGCAAAGGTTTGAATTTGAATAATAATTTCTGCGTGACAAAATGATATTTGATAATATATTTGAGATTGTATGTGCTCTTCAAAATAAAATTATAGTTAATCATTTATTGTCTGAGATCTATAAAATTAATGGGCATGTAAAATGTAATTTCTTCTTTGATTCAGACAATGAGAGTTGAAACTGAAATGAATAGCTTGGAGTTTCTACTAATAAAGATTGCCGGCTTCCAACAAAAAATCTCTGTTGGTTTATTCTCATTTCCATGATCACGCACTACTCTATTCATTCTTGAAGTACACAATTCATGATTTACATGTGATCAGTTCATCCAAAACAAACTTTTCCTCTCCCGAACTTTGATAAAAATAATCGAGATGAGGTTGTGTCCAGATTTATTGATTCATTTATGAATATTCATCATGTACGAATTATGAAACTTTATTCTCTTCTCCAAAGTATGGAATTCTCAGTTCAAAAATGAAGGGTAAATACTTGGAAGAACTTGGAATTCAGTTTTAAATCAGGCTGGACTGAAACAAACTTAGCATTATTATTATTTTCCATTCATTGTAATTTTTTTACTAGTAAAATTCCGTGTTTAAGTGCCACCAACCAGGAAAATTACTTTATTTATATTGGAGATTGTGATTACTAGTAGCTTAATTAATCAAATGATTTCATTATTCGACCCACGATCAATCCCACACCACTTTGAATATTCTCAGTTATAGCTATGACAGAATTTTGTTCAACTTATTCCATTGTTTTGTGTATCAGTCACTCACAAATTACCAAGGTATGAGTTAATTAGAAGCGGTCGTGAATTGGCTTACCATCAAGGACACCTGAATCACTTCTATTGACACTATAAATAATTCTGCAAATTTTACCATTCTCTTTGTACTACTTCAAATTTCTTCTGAACGGTACTTTAAATACTCAATGATTGTTGCCAAATCTTTACTTGAAGAAACCAACTACACTTCAGATTACACAAAGAAACAAAAATTAAGCCAAGAATAATACTGTAGTTTCAGTCTACATTCCGGATTGAAATTCATTATAGATTCATTATTTACGTGTATTATAGGGACATTTTGAAAAACGTATAGTTTTAAAAACTATTTACTTTTTTATTACTTAGCCTCCTTACTTGAATTTCACGATAATACTGTATTGGAGAGTGGGGAGATGGGCTATTTTTCACAATATTATTCTATTGCACCCAACTTGCCACACTCACACTCATATTCATTTGTACATTATGACGACGTCTTCTATTTTAAGAAATTGCCTTTTTCGTTTATGTCAGGATCAAAAACCTGACCCTATTCAATGTAATCCGCATACTCTTGAAGATTGTTGCTCTTCCTTGCTCGATTATTCCGTGGAATTTCCAAGAGAACGTGAACGTAGAAGGAAAATCCACCAATGGCCGTGCACAGAAGAAGTAACACACTTTTTATATAAATCACCTTCGTCATCCTTTTCCAGGTCGGACTACTTCCAGTAAAGAGTAAGTTATGTGTGTTTTCCCTTCTCTGAAACGAAAGTCTTTATCATTTCATCAGTGGCAGTGAAAGAATTTTATTTCAATATTCAAGCCAATATCAGTATTAAAGTAATATTTTATAATATATTAAGATAACTATACATATATTTAACAACATAATTAAATGCAACTCAGTTCAATTCATTTTTTTCACATCAGAATACCTATGAATATACTTCAAAATAAAAATCAAGGGAACATTTCATTCTACATAGAATAATGAAGATTATGATTGGAGATTTTCAAGAATCACCTTATTCAATCTTTTCCAGAATGGCTACTCCTGGTTTTTTTCTTTCTCCTAGATGTTCTTTTTGATATCCCATATTTTTTATGGTTTCTGGCTTCCTGATGTTATATAAAATATATTAATCAAACAATTATGATGTCAATATATGAGTATCATATTATAGCTATTCAAAGATTGAATAATAGAAAATATTTCATATTGTATTGCTTTCCATTGGTGTCATGCCATCCTTCAGCATGATTATTCTTAAACACATATAATGCAGTCCTTGGTAAAGATAGTTATCCTCTGGTCACAATAATGCATCTTTGCAAATTCATGTAATGCAGATATAAAAGAGTATCACACTAAAGGTGTGTAATAATATAAAATGAAGAAATTACGTCACTTTGTGCTCAATTTCTGTTAGTGAGTAACTGGAATTAACTATTTCCGTTACTGAATATTCAACTGAATTTACGTGACATATTGGAAAGATGCACATTCCTCTAATATTGAAAATAGTATTGGAGTCAGGCTTGAACCTTTTCACTGGGAAAAATATTTTGAATGTGGAGTTCATTCTAATACTACACCCTCATCCACTCTAAACTCTGATTTTTACATTACACAGTATTTGAAATTAAAGTACAACTTGGGCCTATATGTCATCCAGAATCAGTTTCACTATATTTTTAGTCACACTTGAGCTTTTCTTGGTTTGAAAAAATTGCATTCATGCAATAAAATTGTATATTATTTATTATATATATTTTTTCTTAACCTATCAATTGAACAAAGAAAATTCAAACCATCACAGCACTGGGCTCTGAAGTGAACGTTGATTTTACTGACTCATTGAATCAATTAAAATAATTTCACTTCAAATCTATACAATAGATTTGACATTGCTTGTTCCAAATTCTACCACATTCTTGAACCTCAACTCTAGCTGACAACCAACGGTTCTTCAAGTTGACACTAAACAGAGAAAGTGACTAAAGATAGTGTCGCTCTTTCTAGGTATCTGCCATCAGTAGTTATTGTTTGCTTGTTATAAGTATATATAGATAGATTAGTGGGTAGTTATAGATAGGCAGTTATAGATCAGGTCCTCTTCTCCAGCAACGGGCGTCAACCCAAGCTTTGGATAAACAGTTAACTGCATTAACGATTTCTGCGATTTAATCTATATACAAGTACAATGTTGCACAACACACTCGATTGTATTGAGCTCTAAGCTCTATCCAACACAATGAACATCTTACAAAACTAACACCTTCAATTCGACTTTTTAACTTTGACGCTTCTCTAGTTTCCAAAGGTTGTCTTACTTTCTCACATCAGCTTCTGTTTCGTAAGAGGTTAACTCCACCTATAATTATTATTGTTTCAAGACATGGATGCTTCTAAATGAACTCGGCAATTTCCATTGATTTGTCACTTGAGATTATCTTTGGGTCCTTGAGTCGAACAATTATCTGTAATGACAATTACTTTTTTATGTCTTCTATTTCGTTAGTAGACTTTCGATTACTTTCAAGATAATTTCACTCCTCTCATCCATAATGTTACTGGATTATTGTTTAGAATAACTATTAAAATTGGACCAGCAGTTTTGATGTTTAAAACATCGTTAACATTTTAGATCATGGCCGTTTTCACCCTGAACTCATTTGATCTTGGTTTGTCTAGTCTGACGGTGCATTTTGATACTGATACAAAACTTCATTAATTGAAATGAATTACTAGGTCTCAGACAGAAAAACAAAAATATCTGTCACCAATGGTGTTATCAATCGAAGATATAGATAAGATTATGGCTGACAATTTGAGATGAAAATCAATTTCTCAATTATTTAATAAAATAATAATATTGTATGAGTTTTAGGTTAGGTTCTATATGAACAACGCTTGTCGGCAATATGAATAACGATTAAGCCGAACATCTACAATTTAATCAGATACTCACTAGCAAAATATTTGCATCTAGGTAGCATTCGTTAAGACAAGGACAAGAGGGTTTCGTATATTTATAGCATGCAAAATAAAAGTTATGAATGTTTGAATGGTATATATGAATGTTTATTAATATATGTGAGCAAATATAAAATACAAAAATATAATAAAAAATAAAAAGGAAATAAGACCTAATTTTTCTACGCGCATTGATACATTCTGTACGGTACACTTGAGCCGAATCTGACTATTTACCAATCAGAGCATAGTATTTGCTCGGCGCTAAAAGGTATTTGATTCAAAATCTCCACATGGTCTTTATTGAAATTATAAAAATTTGTAATTGTTGTAGAATGTATGGAAAAATAAGAGTTAAGGATAAAAATATTCAATTTTAAGATAGTAATATGCTCTAGTAATATGGACTATTTGACAGTATTAAATTGCGTCATCGCGGATTATTTGAAATCCACCAATAGGAAAAGATATTCAAATTTTATGCAAATTTAGAGTCGGAAGTATTGTTGAAAGAGAATAAGGGAAGACCAACTCCCCACTTGCTTGCCAGAGACCGACCAAGACGCCAGCCATCACCAGAGCAATAGACGGAATCCCTTATAAAAATTAAATTTTTATTTATTGTCAAAGTTTAAGTATCAAAGACTTTTAATAAGTAATAACCCTAACTCAGTGAAGTCGCACTATGACATGAGTTATTAACTTAAATATCCCCATTGGACAGGACGACAGCAGCCCACCAGAAAGGCACACGAGGTGAATCCATGCTACATCTTTAAATATGTGAAAAATCTTCGCACATAAGTTATTGAAATGTAATTTATAGAGAGGATCGTCAGTGCTATGAATGAATAGAAATTTCATAAAGCTAGCTCGTCGAAGGTATTCCTTAAAAATCAAGCTTGATTTAGACTTAATTGCGCAAGTAATATTAATAAGGGAAGAGTCATATTTAAAAATCTGGTGTGGTACACTCACACAACTTTCCTTGCTCATTGAACTGTAAGCCCCATTCTCAAACGAGAATAATTTGGGGGAATAACATAATGACGATTGGCGGCAACATATTTGAAACTACTATCAGACTTCTATATTTATGTGTATGTATAATTTATTTATTTATTCTTACAAAAATTTGTTTTTCAGAGTACTTTTTCCTTTGTGTAAATTGTGAAATTCGATGATTTTTTAAAAGTCGTCAAAACAGCTGTTCTACAGATGAAATATCTCGACTATGTGTTCTTTTTATGAACTGCTCTACCTACCCAACGTTAGTAGACAGAAGGTTGATCACTCACAGGTGTAAGATTCGAAGTGGTGGGGGGAATGCCAGCGTGACGTCACGTGTAGTAAAAAACAAAGACCTTAAAGATGCATAGACTCACATGCAGCGCTAGTGTCGTACTTGGAATTGAAATCCGCCATTGAGGGGGCAACCCATAAGATTATTACATACCAATGCCACCAATGCCTTTGTGATCTATAGTATTACAAATATGGTATATATAATATCTCATGCTAAAATACCCCAATGACGGCCTTCAATTTCAAGTAAGAGCTATCATTGGGAAGGCATAGGCATTGTGGGTCTATATCTCTTTAAGGTCTTTGGTAAAAAAGTGATAGAGTACCACACTGAGCATAGAGTTTATTCACTGTATCTTCAAATACATCGTCGTTTAATCCCCTCAAGATTGACCTAGAACTTAAAAATTCTCCATACTTATAGCAAATTAATCACTTCGTTGGTCTGTACGTTGCTTTATCGTCGGGGTTACAGTACCTTGTTTTTGGCGGTGAGCTTTTACCGGTTGAATTTGGCTTGACGGCGACGTCCTCTTACGTCCCTAGACCTGTCGTCTGAACGGGTGTCTTGAAGCGGTGTTACATAAAGTTGCGGAACCAAAGGGGTGGTAGTACAAGAAGTTGGTTTGGGGACACACATGAAACGCTTAGCGGTTATTTGAAGAAACAATTATTCGTACATGATGAAGAAACACAATTAAACCTTTCAGGACATGGCACTACTAGAAAATTTAAACTTTAATAAAAAATAAAACTAGCTCCTACATTAACTAATTATATAAACTTGTAAACCTGCCCAAAAAGGGGGAAACATAATGACTACATCTTTACTCTCGTAGTGCTCCTAGCAAAGTGTCCTCCGAAACGTAATCTGGTCTCGCGACTGGGGAATCCCCCCACTACTGTATTTAGAAACAGGTCTCCTATTGGGCGAAGGGAAGCAATTTGACCAATCGTCGCGTGGCTTCTAGAGCCTTTGGACCAAATAGTAACTGCAAAATCGGTAGTTTGTTATAATTTCAATGCTTGCTGTTTTCCAACTTATCGCACTTTATGTCGCGACAAGAAGGCTAAGTTTTAGAGATAATTCCATAATCTACATTCCTCGACGACTCGGAGCCACAATTTTTAAATATCTATCATGGGAAACTCGAAGTCATGGCCGTTCATAATAGAGAGAGAAAATAATTTATTTCGCTAACCCACTTACAATAATGGCTCTAGTCTATTGCGTATTAAATTTACTATTATAACTTGGGAAAAGGCCTGAATTAAAAGGAGTGCTTGGCACACATGCAAAATAAAAGTTATGAATGTTTGAATGGTATATATGAATGTTTATTAATATATGTGAGCAAATATAAAATACAAAAATATAATAAAAAATAAAAAGGAAATAAGACCTAATTTTTCTACGCGCATTGATATATTCTGTACGGTACACTTGAGCCGAATCTGACTATTTACCAATCAGAGCATAGTATTTGCTCGGTGCTAAAAGGTATTTGATTCAAAATCTCCACATGGTCTTTATTGAAATTATAAAAATTTGTAATTGTTGTAGAATGTATGGAACAATTTAATTAAAATAAAATAAGAGTTAAGGATAAAAATATTCAATTTTAAGATAGTAATATGCTCTAGTAATATGGACTATTTGACAGTATTAAATTGCGTCATCGCGTATTATTTGAAATCCACCAATAGGAAAAGATATTCAAATTTTATGCAAATTTAGAGTCAGAAGTATTGTTGAAAGAGAATAAGGGAAGACCAACTCCCCACTTGCTTGCCAGAGACCGACCAAGACGCCAGCCATCACCAGAGCAATAGACAGAATCCCTTATAAAAATTAAATTTTTATTTATTGCCAAAGTTTAAGTATCAAAGACTTTTAATAAGTAATAACCCTAACTCAGTGAAGTCGCACTATGACATGAGTTATTAACTTAAATATCCCATTGGACAGGACGACAGCAGCCCACCAGAAAGGCACATGAGGTGAATCCATGCTACATCTTTAAATATGTGAAAAATCTTCGCACATAAGTTATTGAAATGTAATTTATAGAGAGGATCGTCAGTGCTATGAATGAATAGAAATTTCATAAAGCTAGCTCGTCGAAGGTATTCCTTAAAAATCAAGCTTGATTTAGACTTAATTGTGCAAGTAATATTTATTAATAAGGGAAGAGTCATATTTAAAAATCTGGTGTAGTACACTCACACAACTTTCCTTGCTCATTGAACTGTAAGCCCCATTCTCAAACGAGAATAATTTGGGGGAATAACATAATGACGATTGGCGGCAACATATTTGAAACTACGATCAGACTTCTATATTTATGTGTATATATAATTTATTTATTTATACTTACGAAAATTTGTTTTTCAGAGTACTTTTTCCTTTGTGTAAATTGTGAAATTCGATGATTTTTTAAAAGTCGTCAAAACAGCTGTTCTACAGATAAAATATCTCGACTATGTGTTCTTTTTATGAACTGCTCTACCTACCCAACGTTAGTAGACAGAAGGTTGATCACTCACAGGTGTAAGATTCGAAGTGGTGGGGGGAATGCCAGCGTGACGTCACGTGTAGTAAAAAACAAAGACCTTAAAGATTCATAGACTCACATGCAGCGCTAGTGTCGTACTTGGAATTGAAATCCGCCATTGAGGGGGCAACCCATAAGATTATTACATACCGATGCCACCAATGCCTTTGTGATCTATAGTATTACAAATATGGTATATATAATATCTCATGCTAAAATACCCCAATGACGGCCTTCAATTTCAAGTAAGAGCTATCATTGGGAAGGCATAGGCATTGTGGGTCTATATCTCTTTAAGGTCTTTGGTAAAAAAGTGATAGAGTAACCACACTGAGCATAGAGTTTATTCACTGTATCTTCAAATACATCGTCGTTTAATCCCCTCAAGATTGACCTAGAACTTAAAAATTCTCCATACTTATAGCAAATTAATCACTAATTCTAATGATGTTGTTTAATATATCAAGTTTATTCAACTTGTATGAATAAAATGAAGTTGAAAGTTTTTCAAGAATCTAAACACGTGACACGAAAAAGTTAATAAGCTGGAAAAGCGTTAGTAGACAACGTTATACTATTATAATTTCAGATTAGCCCATAAAAAATCATGATAAACCAATGCATTTCAATAAAACAATAAACCGATCCCGATAAATCCAATGAATTTCATTCATATAAATGCACTGAACACATGCTGGTATCGAGCACATGTTCTACGAGAATCAAAATATCTCATCCCCGAAATTCACAAGCTGATGTATAGCCAAACTACAAAATATAAACACGACCTAGAAGATAAAGAAACCTTAAGGGTTTGAAAGGGAAGGTAAGGAGGTGGTTTTTTGCTTTTATATTGCAAAAAGGTTGTATTATTCAAATGTTTTGATAATTATTGTAAAGCAGAAACAGAAAGCTTGCATGTCAAAAAATGTTTGTGTTATATAATTTGACTACAGGTCACCGTATGATTTTCAAGAATGCGATATTCTGCCTACTCTGTACTACAGCCTACGTCACGGCTGCAGTTCCCCCACTCCAATTGCATTTCAACTAAAATACTATAGATGAGTGACCAACCTTCTGTCTACTAACTTTGCTACCTACCTACCTCATGCACGAGAACGAGGTTGCAAAGTCCATTTCTCAAGGATGGGGTGGACCCCTCATTAGTTTCCCAGAAAGGAGACGCATGCCAGTTGATAGAGCTGATAAATAACTATACAGGGTATGAATTTGAAAAAATCGGTTAAGTCATTCTTGAGAAAATCGAGAAAAACATGGTTTTTTAGTAATTATCCGACATTTTTCTCAAGAATATTACGGAGCTCCTGCAATATTCCCAGGAATGAGAATCATGTCAGTTGATAGGGCTCATAAATAGCTATCCATGGTATAAATTTCAAGAAAATCGTTGGAGCCGTTTTCGAGAAAACCGTGAATAACATGGTTTTTTAGTGATTATCCGCCATTTTTCTCAAGAATATCACGGAGCTCCTGCAATTTTCCCAGAAATGAGACTCATGCCAGTTGATAGGGCTTATAAATAGCTATCTAGGGTATAAATTTGAAGAAAATCGTTAGAGCCGTTTTCGAGAAAACCGTGGAAAACATGGTTTTTTAGCCATTATCCGCCATTTTGAATATCTTATTGTCGGATCCTCATGGTATAAGGACCTTAAGTTTAAAATTTCGAGTCAATCGGTTAATTAGGAATGGACGATAACTCCATTCCTAATTAACCGATTGACTCGAAATTTCACAGACACACACACACACCCACACACACAGACCAACACCCAAAAATCATGTTTTTGGACTCAGGGGTCCTTGAAACGTATAGGAAACATGAAATTGGGGTACCTTAAATTTTTTTTGGAAAGCAATACTTTCCTTACCTAAACTGAGCATATTTAATGATTTCAAATAGTGATATATAATTTAACATTTAATTCTCATATATATATTTTTTACTTTCCTTGTCCTATTACCATAGGTAAGGAAAGTATTGCTTTCCCAAAAAAATTTAAGGTACCCTAATTTCATGTTTTTACTTTCCTTGCCCTATTATCATAGGTAAGGAAAGTAATGAAACGTATAGAAAACATGAAATTAGGGTACCTTAAATTTTTTTTGGAAAGCAATACTTTCCTTACCTAAACTGAGCATATTTAATGATTTCAAATAGTGATATATAATTTAACATTTAATTCTCATATATATATATATATATATATATATATATATATATATATATATATATATATTTACTTTCCTTGTCCTATTACCATAGGTAAGGAAAGTATTGCTTTTAGTATTTGTATTATATAAGTATTTTAAAGCAATACTTTCCTTACCTAAACTGAGCATATTTAATGATTTCAAATAGTGATATATAATTTAACATTTAATTCTCATATATATATATATATATATATATATATATATATATATATATATATATATATTTACTTTCCTTGTCCTATTACCATAGGTAAGGAAAGTATTGCTTTCCCAAAAAAATTTAAGGTACCCTAATTTCATGTTTTTACTTTCCTTGCCCTATTATCATAGGTAAGGAAAGTAATGAAACGTATAGAAAACATGAAATTAGGGTACCTTAAATTTTTTGGAAAGCAATACTTTCCTTACCTATGGTAATAGGGCAAGGAAAGTAAAAACATGAAATTAGGGTACCTTAAATTTTTTTTGGAAAGCAATACTTTCCTTACCTATGGTAATAGGGCAAGGAAAGTAAAAAATATATATATGAGAATTGAATGTTAAATTATATATCACTATTTGAAATCATTAAATATGCTCAGTTAATGTATTCAAATATCAGTATTATTAGCATAATAAGAATCATAGAAGCTCAAGTTCACAACATAAATTATTTATCTAACTTCCACTGACGGCCGAACCTATACCTTGAGATTTTTATATTTAAAGTATCAAATATTATTGGAATATTCGATAAGCAGAAGCGAGTCGAATAATTGAGCTATAGGAATCTGTAAAATGTATGCTGATATTAAAATCATGAAATTTGTTAATTGATGCTATTGAGCAAAGTAATCATTTTAATTGAGCGAGCTGTGATATTTTTCTTGTGTATTTCTCATATTGTTTTTTGCTTTTACTGTTTCATATATTATTTTTTGCTCGTTGATTTCATTGTAATTATATATTTATTGATTGAATGGTGTTCTTTTCATTTTTAATCCTGTCTTCACGCATGACCAATCTTGTACTAGTATTTTTATTTATTATTATTGACGCATTAATAGAAGTATCAACCAACTGTATTCTTCATCGGATAAGTTGGATAAATCAGCGATATACAGTACCGATCATTAAATCTTCAGAAATAATACGTTCTCAAGATTTATTTAAATGGTTCAATCCATTCACTGAAATCAAATTAACTGAAATACAAGGTCATAGTATTAAGTCGAAGCAGTATTGCAGTCTCTTCATGATCTATAATTGCGGGACCAGTCAATCCAGCGGTATAGATTGTCGATTGACAAAGCAGCAGCAGTTTGCAGCGATTGATAGCAGAATTTGGTATAAGCTCACCGAAGAGCTGGTAAGAATAATTGTATGGTATTTTCATTTCAGCAGGTGTCAAGATATAAAAAATATTCAAATCTCATGCTCTACCGACCGATTGCCAGCTGGGCACATGTAACCCCAAATACGGCCTTACACTAGCTGATAAATCTTCAATTTTTTTTCTAGTGATTCACAGTTGGATAAGGTTTTTATCGTGTGATTTCTATTATTCAAAGTTCAAAATATCAATAATTCAGCCAACATGGATTCTAATCATCACAGTCAGTTGAATATTGAAAACATATCATGTTTGAATCAACAAACTAAAATATATAGTTTTTTTGTTTGAAATCGATCAGAAGTGGAGTAATGCAAGTCCATATACGAGGACCATTTTTTTAACCTCCGATCCCTTATCATAAGACACAGACAAGCGTTAGGGGGCGACTCTTACAGGCTTATCATCCCCCAACAAACGCCCTGTGATCGGTGCGGCCAGATCGTCAAATGTTGCCGAGTTATAAGCCCACAAACATGGCCGTCTCACTTGGGTCTGCCGCCAAGTGATATATACGTAGCGTTTTTAGTTTTTCCAAGCAAAATGCAATAGTTCAGCATGAATTTTTTATCAAAAAATTATTCAAGTTTAAGCGGAAAACGTTATTAATGATGATGTTGTACGTGAATGATCTCGGAAGATTTTAGACTAAATGAAATGACTTCCGAAATCGTCGTGATGCATGAGACAATTCGGATTCACAGTGCTGATCCAAACAGCCTCTTCAGCTAATCGAATGGGATGATTTCGATCACCCACCATACAAACCTGACTTGGTCAGTAACTCATATCTTTTTCCCAAACTCAAGACATGACTTTGAGGTCAGAGACCCCATACTAACAAGAAAACAATGCTTTAAAACAATGTCATAGCCCACTTATAAACTTATAACTTATAAACTCATTTGGCGGCAGCATTTTATGAAGAAGGGTTTGCTAGACTGGTCCACTGGTATGAAAAATGCCTCAACCTTCACAGTAATCATGTAAATCATGTTAAGGAAAAAATTACCCGTATTATTTTCATTGATAGGGCTGCGCTCGAACTCTGAATGTAAATACATTTCAATTCCAGCTTTTCTATACATGCTATCCATTTGTGAAAAAAAAGTAGACATTGTCTTTGATTAACACTATTTTGTGTAGATAGCTCTATACATTATTGTCTTAATATTCCATGTTATAAACGTTTCTATCTGACAACAAACATTACTTTCTCCGAATTGAGCAGTTCAAATACAAAAGTTATGAAGGATAAGTTTGAAAAAGAGTCTTTGACGACAAATTAACTGTATATGGATTTTGATTGTGAGTATTATTAGGTGATTCTTAAATTGGAATAGCATTATTCTGTTCTTCAGTACGCATGCCTACCTACATACGCTCTTTATCTTTGAAGGCGCTTTTATCTCGAATTTCTGAAAACAAGGTCAAGTTATGTCATCTACCAACCAGACAGTGCCTCTACGAATATTCTACAACTCACCTATTTACTTGATAGTTGATATGACCGCAAATCATGACTGAAATGTCATTTGAAACGAAACTACCATTATAACTATAGTTTGCAGCCTATACTTTCTTCCGCAATGAACGACAAACCAGGTATCTATAATAAGTAATTAACTCCATCATGATTCAGGAATTGTCGCGATGATTATGAACGAAGTGACGTAGTACAATAGAGTGTTATCAATTGAACTCTCATCATTAAAAACATTTATGCACCTTGCATAACATGGTTATTCAATTTATTGTTTTATATCGGCTCAAAGTTTGCTTGTAGATATTATTTTCTTAGAACACACCCTCACATCATTTTTTTGATTGAGCTATGGAACCAGAAAAATATGTTTTTGGAAATATTCTTTTATAAAAATCGTTAAACAAACCAATTTCTTGTTGGAGTTTGAGATGATGATGCGGTATAAAGATTTCTCACAAATCAAATTAAAAACTAGTATTGCTCACTAAAAGACTATATAACCTATTTATTGTACAAAACTACAAAAATATTTCTTCTGTCCTGAACCCTCAATGAAATCAAGATGAGTCGTAAGAAAGAGGAAATGTTTTTTATGTTTAAATTCAAATACAGTAAACTGACAAGGAAACAAGTTTTAACATCAGTTTCGACGCCTAATATTTGCTTCAATTGGAAATATGGAAGGGATTGTTGATGAAAAACCGTTCGATTCTTATATGCGATAGGTCATAAACCTTGTAGAGTATTAATTATGTAGTGCCGATCTTGTCATTTAATAATGGCTGACAGCTAGTTGTTAGTATTTGAATTGCAAATACTTGCATTTTATATCCACTGTAATATAACCCTGAATATAATATAGGGGTGCACACGCTAGAAACGTTAGAAACGTTTTTGATTACGATTAGAATGGATTAGGACATTGATACATGTAGATTTTATAATGTATTTTGGAACACTTTCACTTGTCTTTGATTTAAAAAAATTATTCTCTATATTAAATCTATTGGTAATTAATTGTACCCATTCAATACATTTTGACCAAAGCGAAGCTGAGGTCTTAGTTTCGACTCGATCGGCTTTTGTCTGTTTGTTCCGCTGTTACAGTCGCAGTTATTGTTCGATTTGGATAGAATTTGGTATGCTTGTTCTTTGAAACAAGGCGCAGAAACGTATGTGTAACGATTTTTGATAAGACCTCCGTTTTTTTTTGTAATTTAAAAAACCGCAGACCAGCCTCCATCGAGAAAGTTACCTTTTTGTATCTAGCGTCTTTGAAGATACAGCAATTCAATTCTATTTCCAATCGTTGACTTTTATACAATAATCAACTTCATATTATAAATTATATTTTCGAACACTTACTTCATACGCTAGATTCAAGTTTATATATTACATCCCTGATTAAGCTGATTTACGACTCACACTGGCGCACAAGGAGTCTTCCTTTTGCCGGTGTTTTTGCCTCACCTACTGTACTTATGCATTTGAGCATAACTCAAATCTTCATTTTATAACTATTATTTTTAATATAAAGGATATCATTTCGTTATTATATCTAATTAAATATATTTAGGTATATTGGTTTAAATGCAGTAGCATTTTATACTTATATTTATTTTTTGTAAAGCTTTTTTGTATTTTGTTTTTGGCAAATAAAATTCATTCATGTTCCTACTTTTTCACCTTCAATATCACCAGCCCATGGTGTCTGGAGCGTTAACATTCACATTGTGGGACCCAGGCTCAAATCTTGTTCCTACCAGTTTTTTGCAGATGATACTAATTGTTTTATCTTATTCTAATGGTATATCATTATGAAATAAATTATTATAATTAGATAGAAAAATTAAATTGAATCATCTTATTATTATTAAATTGATTTATCAAATTAATTGGATAGATTATTTAAAAAAAACTTCATTGTATTGGAATCCAATACTGCAGTGATGTAGAAAAATTTTTGTATGTAATTCGAGTGATAAAATCGAGTTTCACGCTCTTAATACATAAATAACTATTATTGTCTATGTTACAGATAACTCAACTATTCTAGTTGTGGACAATTTTTATCATAAAAATATCAATCAACAACTATTTTAGTTGTTATAGATAATATTCAACATCATAAACATTTCTTTAATCTCTAACTTCTTTTATTCATAACTATCAGTTATTTTAATTATTGTTTAACTGAACTTTCAGTTTGTCAATAATTGTTAATTGTTGTACAATTAATTATTATTAGCCTATTCAAATTGTAAAAGACTCATTTATTTAAGAGAGAAAGCATGAGAATCCCCTATAAACACATTAGTGTTCTGCATCAGTTTATGAATGCAGAATGAATGAATGTAAAATTCTGAGGTGTAGTAGTCTCGCTCGAATTCGCACTGTATCTATGAGACCATAAGACAGCTCATGAAAGAGCCACAAAATAGAAGGATTATCTTCTCTGTGAAAGAGTGGATGAGGTAGCGCATGCGCCTTTAAAAATGTGCATTTTTGTGTCGCTCTGCAGTGTCAAGTCTTTTGTTTTCCTTTTAGTATAAAATATGAGATCGGAAACCGAGTTGTGAGCATTAACATTAGGCATTACAAGACATAACATTGAATCCACATTTCATGAAAAACATCATTAGCAACCTCCTGTCATTGTCACCAATAAACCTATCTTATTTAGAATCATTTTCCGTCTCACTATTGTCTGTGAGACGATTCATCGTCTAAATTGCCTACTGCATATTCCATTTTTCCGTCAGTTGACCGATTTCTTATAATTAATATTAGAAAAGTTGTAATATATGTTAATATTGTAAATATGGAGATGATATAAAGGTACATCCTTGATGAGTCCGGTGTCCCTGGAAACAGTGTCTCTAGCACTTTCAATGGAGAAAATAATAGATGACATTGCTGAATATTCACAATATACTGTACTAACTGTACTGGCCCTTCTTATTAATTTTATTCATGAACGAGGTCTACTGTTCGCAGAACTACTAGTTTAAACATTGGATCAATTGGATCAGTTTCTATCAGTATAGTTTATGTGAATTTTTTCTTAATACAGATATTTAGAATGAATTTATTCACATCGTGTAAATAATAATACTTTTTCAATTTTTTTCTCATGATATTGGATCCACGACCTATTACTTTAGTTTCAAAATTGTATAAATGCTGTTGTTACAATTAGAACTAGACATTAAATAAAAATGAATTAAACACTCTCAACTTGAATTTCAATTTTAAAATTGGATTTGAATCAATCCAAAATTATACAAATTGAAGTTCGAGACCGGCTACAGGATTAAATTTAGGCTGTATTCACAATTTAAATTTCAAATCTAGTTGGTGATTGAGATTGAATGATTTACAACACTGTATCTTCAATTTTATGAGTTTCAAATAATCAATGACTACTTGGAGTCTTAAAATGTGTGATCAGCCTATATGTTTGATGAAGTTGAATGACCGCTGATTCAGAAAACCTGTGGGAATTCCCGCCTAAATTCCGGATTCATCACCGTTGCAGGTCTACTCACTAATGGATGGCATTAGTGAGGTGATTAGAAACAATAACACTTTTTATCTGGGATTAGCAGTCGGTGGGCGGAAAAAGAATGATTAGTGGAAAGGAGAGCGCGAATTGGATTAGAATGGTGGCTGGTTGACCGACCAGCTGTTAGCCTCGACAGTCGGCAAAGAAGCCGGAAGTCACTGACTGGAGTCGGCAATACAAGAGCCAGATGCATCCAATTCCAAAGCCAAGCAAAGCAAGCAGTCAACAGTCCAACTGCTACTGTAGCAGTAGCTGTGGTCACTTCCCCTTCAAACTGTCAGCATTAGTTCAGTGATAAGCATTGCTGTTTTCCATAAGGAATGGTGACAGTATGAAGTGAGTCTCACTCGCCTGTCGCCCGATCCAAGGCCACCTAAATTACTTACTGGACCGTCGCTACATTATAGTGCGATTCAGTGTCAGCAGTCAGCATTGGTTGAATGGGAGGCATTAACGTTATCCATGAGGAATGCTGACAGAATACAGTGCATTGCATATGACTAGTTGCACTGGGTCATTCGCCAATATCCGTGTGTTGGGCGGCGTAATCACAGGGTGCAACAAATCCGCTATCTAACCAATAGAAATGGTCTCTGAAGGAGCTCTTTGACACATTCATTACAAATCTAGTATTGGATGGTGGAGGGAGGTGGAGTTGTGTGTGTGATAAAGTGAACAATATAGAGTTCGTTTGGGTGGTGAGAAAGAGGGTTAGAGTGCAACCCGGGCTGAAGCTTTTTAGTGACTAATACTTCCAAAGGAAAAAGTATTTATTCGAGTAGAATATATATGTATTTTTTGTTTTCCCTTTTCCTATCCTGAACTTCCTGAACCCTCTCTACAAGCCTCAGTATGTATTTTCCATGTATTAAAAAATCAGACTAAGGTCGTGATTTCATTCACGTGAATTGATTCGAAATGTGACAAAATAGAGTTATAATACATGGAGGAAATATATTAGACTACCAGTTATCAAAACGTGGCATTTATTTTCAACTAAATCAGATTCAGAGTCTCAATGAAAGAAACCTTTCTCGAAATTTGATAAATTCTCAATGAAACTTCTACTTAATGAAACCCGTCTCAAAGAAAATATATTAGACTGCCAGCTATCAAAACGTGACATTTATTCTCAACTAAATCAGATTCAGAGTCTCAATGAAAGAAACCTTTCTCGAAATTTGATAAACTCTCAATGAAACCCGTCTCACAGTTCAATTGATTTTCGATGAAACCTCTGTCACAGTTCAATAGGTTTTCTGCATAATGACAGAAATTGGAATATATTATGTACAAGTACTCATTTTTTTTTCAATAGAACAGTAGCCCCCATTTCTCCCACACACTTGTAAAGACGGTTAGGAATTTAATAAACAGTCAATTTTTCATCAAATACCTATTTTATAAATCTTTCAAATAGATTAGAAGGCTGATGAAGTTTTATTTTGTATTTAAATCATAGATATAGATATATGAGCTCTCGTCCTAGTTACAGCAGCATCCACACATTATCATTCACAACAACTCCAATCTTCAATTAACTATCGGCAGTTATCTTTCAAGAACTTTCTTAGGAGACTACAGTTTCACATGAATAATTCATTTGCGAATGTAATTAGCAACTGAGCACACCGCTTCGCTTTGATAAGTTGCTATTGCTATGATGGAATTCTTATCAAACTGTCAGAATTCCTTGAATGCAGAATCAATGCTCTCCATTCAACCAATGCTGACAGTAAAGTGAATTCACGTGATGCGATTCACTGAAACCTGTTATACGGACGTGTATAGATTTGTCCGAAGCATTTTGCGTGACTTGTCAGTAGTCCAATGTCATCGACATTATAGTGAGGGTGTGGCTTCCTAACCCCTCACCCCTCTCCAGTCGTTTTCCTGACAGGAGGATGGCAAGAAATTGCCTCTTCACAAGCCAAAACGCCTCAAAAACGGACATCCTAATCATTCTAAGTGCATAAATGGTTCCTTAATGCATACGTATTACTCAAACGTCACAACAAATTTGCAAAGCGTGACTGAAAATCGATAGGAATCACGTAAACTGATCAAAATTATACTTTCAAACACTGGTAAGTGCCAGTGCCAGTGTTTCATCTGCTATCTACAATCCATCCGTTTGTTGACGTGGATCTGTCTAGAGTAATTTTCTTTGATAAATTACATAAATTAGATCTACAATGCAATGCTGACGATTCAAAAATATTATATTGTATATAATATTAAAATATGAAAATAGAATAGGAGCTTCAATACGATGAAAATTGGGAAAACCAACGGAAAGATACGAATCCAATATTTTCCAAGTGCAATAAACTACAAAACCACCATGTATGCAACAGAGATTCTGATAATAAATTGGGATGAGCAGAGAAAAATGATTAGGCCTATTGAAGATGGTTGATGATATCACGATTTCAATTTCTTGAAGTTGAATCCAAATATCTTCAACGCTCAATTCACTTCTCTCATCCATCTATTTATTCATTCATCAATAATTATTTTCCATGTCATAATACAAATACTGTACTTTAAAAACCATATCTCCAGTTTCCGAAGTAAGTTTTTTGTAGCACGCTCAATGAAATGCTACAATGATGACAATCATGAACGATGAATGAATGTGATTCGATGATGCTCTAATGATAGTGGGGATTATTTATCGACTAGTTAAGCTCATTTCAGAGAAAATGATAGTATTGAAAATCATTACAAACTTCTTGTTATCCATGATGAATGAGATTGAATTTTCTTTTGTTTCAGGCGTTGACAGTGGGATGATGATGGAACGCTCTCTCACCTCAATCAGACCAACTAGCTTCTTCATGACGAGTCGAGAATAGGCAATCAAGTCGTTGTCCTATCATTTAGGCTATTTTCCGACAACAATTCTAGTTTGTTCGTTTGTACGTAATAGGATAATTTATATGGAGCGCATTATCTAACAATTTATCACGGTCTAGTGATTTCTGTTAGTAGCAACTAGGCTAGCTTAGTTGTCCAAGTCACCAGCAACTGACCTAGTGATAAATAAGTAGGATTGTCAGGTTATGGAGCATTGGGATGAATGTGACAAGTGAACTGGATTAAGTGACCGCGAGTGTGTGCTTTCAACTTTCTTCACGATTTTACGAGTGGATTAAGTGCCAACAACAAAATAAATCGTTCTTTCACACATGGATACCACTTGATAGCTACTGGGAAAGCTTGTGAGTATTTAGTTATCCTAGTAAGTACATTAAACTTGATTAAGATTCTCACCTTATCGAATTTGAAAAGACCTCAGTCGCCCGAATTCCTACTCAGAGTGAAACTTGAGATTGAGAAACGTTCATGACAGTCTTGTGACTTCTCCAATTGAAATATATCAAAACAAAGAATAGTTTTATTTTTAATTTTAGAGAAGAATTATTCCTCCATTCAGAAATTCTCTGTTTTCTCCTTCCCACAATATGATTTAGAACCCTTGGCAACCAAAGCATTGTTGACTGTGATAGTCTTCACCTTCATACATCCACATCTTTCATCATGTCATGAATCGATCCTGATAATATTGAACTTATTCTATTATGATTGATTTGTAACAAATAATTATATGTTTAATCCAAGTGTTGTATCTAATGAATCAATGGATGACGAATTAACTAATTGCTCAGCTAAAATGAATATAGAAAATGGAATTGTCATTTCTACAGTAGGCCTAACTTTTAAGCCGTGTCCACACTGAACAAATGTTCGACAAACATGTTTATTGAAATAGCTTGGGCAAATTTTATTACGTTTGACAAACAATGTTTGCCCGTGGCCAGTGTGGACGAGTCAACAAACTAAATATTATTTTGTAAGTAGGGAGAACAGGTTTTATGTTTTACAGCTGTGAACACTGAAAATGTTTGGAAAAACAGTAATTTTTTGTTTGACAAACAATGATTGTCCAAACTCTTTAGAATGTTTGTCCCTGAGCTCCTCAACAAACATGTTTGCCGAACATTTGTTCAGTGTGGACACGGCTTCACACTTTATTCCAAAATTGAAAATATTGGGAACGTGATAGATTCTACTCGCCGCAGATATAAAAAATGTTGGCCATTGAGCTACTAGTTTTTGTCAAATGAAATTTGTGTTCCAAGAAAATTTTTAAATTCTATTCTTGGAAATTTCATTCTAATCTGGCTCAATATCAGTAGAAATCCATTAGTTTTAATAAGTGAGATCCACTTAGATATGTCAGCATTGATTCTATGGGGGACATTGATTATATTAATAGAGAACACCGACAGTTTGAAGTGAATCTCACTATAGAAACAAACAATTCACCTTCACCAAATTAACTTCTTTAACCTTCAACACATCAACAAAATTCACTCATCAATCTATCGTTTAACTACTTGCTATGGGTGAGACTCGTGCTATACCAAGACACGATTATAAGTAGCTCAGTTTCAAATTCAAGCTGTAGTGAAAACTAAATGTTTATTTAAGTATGGAGTGAGGAATTTGATGAAAACCTTGAAATAATGAGATTTTATTTCTCACAAGATACAATATAAGAAAACAGAAACGAAGTTTCCATTTTGATTCCACCTGGCCATATGTAATCCAAATGGAAATAAATATTCCATAGCTTTTTACAAGGAAATTTCCACTTGACCATTGAATATTCACCTGCTATTCATAATATTAGATGTCCATTCATAATGTCATCAATATGAAAAATCTTATCAATATTAAGTCATACTACAGAATTCACCTGAATGGGTAATGGACACTGCTCACTAAAAACACAAATGTCGTCATGCATTGTTGTCATCACAACAAAATGCTTCGAACAAAATTTTTTGAGGTTAGGTTTTTGTATCTTCGATTTTTTCGTTTATTTTTCCTCCACTGCTCTATTTTTGATGTTAAGTTATTTTTGTATCATAATTTGTTATTCTCCAGTGGTCTATTCATTTAATTGGTTGTTTATTTTATGTTCGAAGCTGCTGTCAAACAGCTGTTTTTGTTCGAAGCCTTTCGTTCATGCTTGTTCTGTCATTAGTGGCCAGCCTAAGAGAGAGATAAATAAATTATTTGTTCTTTAGAAAGCTGTAAAACACAGAAAAAGAAAAAACTAGAATTTAGAGCATATTTTTTGCATCATTCTCTCAACAAAATATTTATACACCTTTGTTGAACCTGAGTACCAAATTTCAAACTTTTTTGTCAATTAGTTCTCAGAAGATGAAGGGAATCAATTATCTATCATCTTCCATCTATCTGGACTTCGACCTCCCACCTCCTCACCACACCTGTACCTCCTCATTATGAGCGTACCCTCAGACATAATTCCAATGCCCTTCCAAGTAAACATTTCTAGACCCTATCTGAACTCTTGTAACAAATTTGAGCATTTTCTGTTCATCTGATTTCGCAGAAAACGTAGATTTTGTTCGTATATTTGGAATCTTTCAAAATCCGTTTTTAATGCACCTCTGAAGGGCCAACTTCAATTCCGGACCAATCCAATGTTTTGTAAATATTAGTTTCGTGGTCAAACTTCATTGTTCACTCCTGAAACGCCTACTTACCTGTGAATTATTGTTCATTTCTATTTATGCAGATTCCAGTCAATTGTTAAAAGTGGTTCCGGTTGAATTATATACATCGGAATATGACATTACAATGGGCTTCCGTTCTAATAAACACACACGCAATGTTATTATCTGCGCACGGTCTTTGAAAAGTTTCGCATGATTGTATAGAGTTTTCGAGACAAAGTATCATCCTCTCTGCGAAACGATCATTAACCTGGCCTGCGGGCCTGCGCAGAGTGAATTTTATTAGCTTGAATGAGAAAGACTAAGAAATTGTAAAAAAAAATATTAGCATTCTGTGATAAAATATGTGGATTTTATAAATTCATCTAAAAAGATGAATTTAGTTTCTCCAGAAAGTTGTGAATAATTTCTTCAGAAATTGTGTAATATTGCTAGTGACACACTACTTTCCTGTTGTCTTGGAACACTCCCTACAGAGTGAAGTCTTTCCACACATCCATATTTCTCTCTCACTAAGCCTTAATAGAAATACAGCAATTTATTTAAGTGGAACTCTTTCAAATTCCTTTTGAGAATGTGATTCCTCACCGAGTTCCCATTCATCATTCATGAGATCAACCTTAGCAAGTTTCCCCGTGTGGTCAAGATTGGATTCACATTTGCAAAATAAATCTCTTACTTGGTTCTCCTTGTCATGCTGGCTTTGGCTCGTAAGTTGCAAAGATGGATGAAAGACTTGTCTCGTAAACTATAATACAGCAGAACTTTCGCTAACCTTGACGTATTCGGCAACGACCAATCGGCTATTAGCTATTATATTTGTGGTGGTTGATTTGCATCGTCACTGTTCCGCACTGAAAGTCAATTTTCTCCTTGATACATGTATCGTGACACCAGCAAGCAGACATTTCCTTGCCAACTTTCACGATAGTAAAGCACAGCATAATTATGCCCTGATCTACTTGAGGAATAAGAGGAGTTTGCTCTGTCTACTTGATAACTCCCTGACACAGAACCAGCATTAACGCTTTCTGTTTCCGGTAATAAGCGAGATGTTACCACAAGTTTTCATCTCAAACAGTTTGTTGGATCGTATATTAACACTTTCAAATATCTAATTCCAAACTATTTCTGTTCGTCGAAACTCTCTCAACAGGGATGGGCAATGAAGTATGGAGGATTTGGAATTGCTATTACAAACTCATTTTTGAACAAAATCAAATTTCTTATCTGCTAGTGTGATCCTCATTTTGATAACCAGAGAGTAAAAAATATAAGTAAAATTAATCATGGCGTCCGTTTTTGCCGAAGCACTCCTGTCGACGTTGTGGGAAGTTGGTGACAGAGTGCCGTGCAGGAAATAATCTTGTCATATATGCCGTGGAGGGAACCTTAGTGGTTGAAGATTGGGTGTTTGTAATTGCTGGTTTCGTATCAATATCAAATAATTAACGGTTTGATGTGGCATTAATAGAACTCATGATGGGCCTTCGTCTCTTGTCAAAAAACGTCACTGCCAATTAAGATTATTTTCAGAAGTGATGCATCCCATTCCCCCTTATGTAATGTACCTTTTTTGTTTTATATTAATTCATTACTTATTTATTCAACACTTCTAATCCACAATACCTTTCCACACTACTTCTTTATGTGTCCTATTCGACGCTTATACATTCATCATCTAATGAATTTTCATTGGAGACTCGGTTTCTTATGTATAAAAAATAGCATGTTCCATGTTCCAGACATGGTAACATAGTAACGTAGGCTGATGTGACCATCGATTTCATCAAGCCCATATGATTTAATAAATGCTCATTCACTCGAAGGTAAGGAAAGTATTGCTTTCCGAAAAAAATTAAGGTACCCCAATTTCTTAATTTCTATACGTTTCAAGGCCCCCTGAGTCCAAAAAAGTTTTTTTTGGGTATTGGTCTGTATGTGTGTGTGTGTGTGTGTGTGTGTGTGTGTGTGTGTGTGTGTGTGTGTGTGTGTGTGTGTGTGTGTGTGTGTGTGTGTGTGTGTGTGAGTGTGTGTGTGTGTGTGTGTGTGTGTGTGTGTGTGTGTGTGTGTGTGTGTGTGGTGTGTGTGTGTGTGAGTGTGTGTGTGTGTGTGGTGTGTGTGTGTGTGTGTGTGTGTGTGTGTGTGTGTGTGTGTATGAGTGTATGTGCGTCTGTATACACGATATCTCATCTCCCAATTAACGGAATGTCTTGAAATTTGGAACTTAAGATCATTACACTATGAGGATCAGACACAAACAATTTCGATCAAATGCAATTCAAGATGGCGGCTAGAATTGCAAAAATGTTGTCAAAAACAGGGTTTTTGAACTGTTGGCAACTGTTGATTCTATCAAATCATTCACTATGAAGAGATAGAAGACCTCGTATGTCTCCAGCGTTATTGTCCTGTCACCAGCTGGCTCAGATCTTTGTTTATAGGTAGACTTGAGATGCGCGAGAACACTAGCGTCAGGTGATCAATTCTCATAACGGCAAGGAAAGTTGTGTGAGTGCGCCACACCAGATTTTTCACTTAATGATTCAATACTCAGTTATACCATAGAGAAACTATAGCGTGAGTATAATATTATGCGATTGTTTCTCTATGGTTATACCCTCATCTTACAACACCCTCAAACTATACTCTCCTTTCCAAAACTTATCCATTGGTTCCATTAGGCTGCTTTTATAAGATATTGATTAAGGTGCACTTAATCAATAATACCATACAGTGTTTTATCTCATATGAAAATATAAACTATAATTTCATTATTGTATAATTTTGTCAAGATATTTCCAAAATATTCGAATGAGAGCCTTTATTCAATATGTCATTCCATTATCTTATTACGGGAAGAATAAATGTGAATGTAGCTTGAGTTGAAAAGTCATTAATAAAACTTCATGAACACTAAATAAACTGATCCTTTCGTAATGCGAACACGGAAGGATTCCTTATTTCAAATTAAGACGAGTTCAGTATTCTCCACAGTGTTCACTTTTCCAGTATTATTCTTCTCGCCTTTCAGATTGTTCATTGATTGAAACAAATAATGATACTGATGCTCCATGCTTCTGAAAAATACGAGGATTATTACAAGTGTGTCAACTCAAATATGAGTCCAGTAGTTGTACTTAATTTAAAAATAAACATTTAGCTGTAATGTTGGAAATTCAGCAGTGCGCTCCTTCTATGGGTACTTGAGGTTGTTCATTAAAATACGGCACACTTTCGCATTGTGGTATCTACTTCATTAGTTGGACTGAAAGTTGCTCGGAGAGAAGACGCAGAATACATTTGTGATGAGTTTCCTCCTTTCGGAAATGAAAATTGTTGAAATTTCCATTTCAACAGCGAATCTGCTGAAATAAATGAAATAGGAAATGACACGAGGACGCAATACATTTTCCAATACATGTCTCAAAGGACCGAGACATTAAACTATCTTTCATTTCATGTATAGTTTGACTATTTCACACATTCCCATACGACTGTTGCAGCAGTTTTAGTTTAGAGTGTCAAATCTCAAGATTTGCAACAAGTGACTTTTTTCGAATATCACACTATTCTGTCATCATAAATCGGCAGTGTGCTTCAGTAGGAACATCTATATTGAGTACCTATTGGAACGTCTGCGGAACTAAACACAGGGGGTGTTTCTAAACTTCCTACCAAACTAAAACTACTGCAACAGTCGTATGGGAATGTGTGAAATAGTCAAATTATACATGAAATGAAAGATAGTTTAATGCTCTACAATCTCGTAATTGGAACATTCTTGTTTCATCAATTGTTGAAAAGTTATAAGACTTGAAAGAGCGAAAAAATTGGAGAAAAACTGGCTTTTCGAAAATGCATCACTTTAGAACATAAATACCTCGAAAAGTATCAGATTTATCGAAAACGTCTGCCAAACAAAACTTGTAGGAAATTTATAAAGCTTCATTTTCATGTAGTTGATTATGTCAATAGAACGCATTGTTTCCAATATATAAGCATGTAAGTAATAAGTGGGAAATGCAACTTTCAAACCACCCTCATCCATCCCTTCAGCACATGATGTAGGGGTTGGGACTTTTGATATGCTCACCTCCAAACTAGTGTCAACAAAGCTGCAAAGTCGAAAATTGTGTTCCAAACATTCCCTCCAAATTTCATTGCCAACTGATCTATTGTTGCTGAACAGAAAATTTCACTCTCAACTCTAAAACTGCTGCAATAGTCGTAGGGAAATGCGTAAAATAGTGAAAATATGCATAAAATTGAAGATAATTTGAAGCTCTATCAGCTCATAAACAGCACGGATTTTCTTCTTCAATCGTTCAAAAATTATGAGGCCGAAAAGATGAAAAAATTAGAGGCAGAAGTGTTTTTTTCAAAAAATGTCTCACTTTCAAGAGCGGATATCTCAGATACTATGAGAGGTATGGTAAAAATGTAAAGGACAAAACTTGTTGGTAGTTGTGTAAGCTTCAATTTTGCACAGAATACAAATGTTCATAAGATGCATAGTCCGAGATATATGTGTTAATCCTCTTACTATCCTTGAAAGAGCTGTGAAGTTGAAAATTGTGTTCCAAACTTTTCCCTCTAAACCTTTATTTGAGCAATCGTTGCCTGGACTATTGCTATACAAATTAATAAATAAATTTCTATTTTTTAACATTAATAACATTTGCTTTATAAATGATGCTCTTGTATATTCTTTTTACTAATTCATTTGTGAAGCAAGCATTGAAATTATATTGAGAACATAAGAGACAGGTGAGTCCATTATATCATACTTTTACTCTCCAATCCCAAATTTAAACAGATCGAAAAAATCACTTTTCCACTTTCGTCAAAACTTTCTGTCCAAACATTTTTTACTGAAAAATGTAAATTTGGTAAGATTGAATCAAGAATAACGATGTTATTCTGTATCAATGCTTCGTCTCGGAGAATAAATTAATTTATTGATTCTCATCAAGACTTGTAGAGCTCGTAGTAAGTAATCAAGTACATCATGGGATATTCGCGATATTCGAATTTCGAATGAATCAGGCAGGTTGGTAATGGAAACTAACTTAACACATTTATTTATTGCGCAGCTCATGGTTGTGGATTTGCAAAGGGTCACCCAGTGGGTAACACAGCTTAGCATTGAATGTAAGGAACGGTACTTTTGAAAACAAAATGATACAGCGAGTCTGTAGGCCATCCATTGCCTGCAGCGATTTGTTTTTGCAGTCATGGACTACTTAGCCATTGATATAGCTGCAAGAAACAAAATCTGCCAGACCTTCGGCGGCATATCATAGAAAACAATACGCTTGTCCTGAAAACTGGCCTACTATCAAGGCTGCTATCATGCTAGGCTTGACTCTATTCTAACACTTAAGCCAGTGAAGTTCAGCTGCCTTCAACAGCCTACATCAGAAGGTTAGCAGGTTACAGTTTCAGGTTATCAGCCCTGAAGTAGGCTCATTGGTTATTTATTCTGTTTGAATTGAACATACCTGAAGTATACTCGAATGAAAAATTATATGACTGGGAATATTACATTATTTATCGATCAATGGAATATTGGCTCAAATCTACTTCGATATCTTTAGTCTGAGTTCTCATATTACCTTCTGGATGCAAATATTTATAATCTCTGTCAGAGCCGATTTGATAAAACTACAACGCAGAAAATCGCTGATTTTGTTCGTATCGCTAGCGATACGAGCAAACTACGAAAAACGTTTCGATCCTAGCTGAGCTAAGTAATTTCACACATAGAGAAATTATTGAGGTATGTGGATGATTGTTTAACAATCCACTTCTGTTAAACAAATAATTTACAGAACTAACAAAACATTTTCGCCCATCTAAGTACCAGTGTACTTGAAAAATCTGGAAGAATACATTCAACAACCTTACTGTAGAAAAGGAATCCTCAAAATTAGCACCGCTATTTCCCAAATAAAACCTTTGTATCAAGTAAAGATTTTCAAGTTCAGTCGTTCCCGAAAACCATCTGGCAGAATCTTGAAGACCTCTCTACACAACCTCTCTAGTCTCTAGACTATCTTTATTCCATTTAGAAAGAATAAAGATATAGATGACAATACATTGATTGAGGAAAACTAAGGCTATGACAAGGTCCAAACCAATTTTTCATGTCGAAGGATGTCAAAAAGCAGAAGAGAAAAAAATTGATTTTAGTCCTCATAGCGAATCGATTCATGACGATTTGATCAAACGATGGCCGTATCGCTTTAAAAACACTGATGGGCATTGTTTGATTTTGACCTGTAGAAGAAGAAGGTATCTCAAGGTAGAATTTTGTCGTATTTTTTAGTACTCATCTGAAGTTAGTATATTAGATGGTGAGGGATCTACTCAAGTGAAAGTAAAAGGCATTTTTGTGTGACGTGTAAACATTCACAGAAGATTATTGATTGTTTATTCGTTAGCATCAATTTTGGTTCAAGGTCATAGCTCAAGAAGCCTGGTCGTCAGTAGCCGATAAACGATGAAATTCACTGTTTTAATGATCGACTACTATTATTGGATTTCCTTTCGGATTTTCCTGGTTGGTTTCATTTTTATTATCAACTTCTAGTCTGAGATTCAATGCATTTCGGAATAGGAGAATACAGGTTTCAACGGAACTGGGAATTCTGTTGTAAGAGGTTGTTTTCAGAAGTTGCAAACAAGAATAGAGTCAACTGTTCTATTCGAAGCTCTAACATGCATCATACAACATATATATTCACTATGCACTGTATAAAATGTATTGAATAAAATTTGAATTGATTGATTCTCAAAGAGAAAGTCAATTTTCTGTTTTCGGCTCTTCAATCTTTTCTTAAACCGTTTCACAGATCTTGGGTATTAACTGTACACATTTGAAAGGATTATTACAAGATGAAATGTTAAACAGAATTGGCATTTCTTTGAGCAAATTGGTATGAGCTATCGCAATTATAAAAATTATAAAAACTTTTGATCAAATGCAAATGAAACCTGAATAGCTGAATTGAGAATATTCCAATAAACCTCATATTCTCTCATTTTCCATTCACTCATCCATAAAGGATCTAAGTGAAAAGGAAGTTGAATTAAAACTATTCAATTGGTGAATTATGGCATTTTACTAAAATTAGCACTATTACTAGTGACGTGAAAAGTCAGATTTATTTTTTTCAGCAAAAGCTGATACCTATATTTTCCACTTTCAATAAGTAAAATACATTTACTCAAATTATCGGACCTTATTAATGGACTTACTGGTTTTTTAGTTGCATGAGTCCATCATTTTACAAAATTATCAATTAATTTCCACCAGAGAAGAGACAAATATTCAATGCAATCTAATGTTGAATAGCACCATAGCACCTTTTAAAGGTGCAACGGAACTGGGAATTCTGTTTTAAGAGGTTGTTTTCAGGAGTTGCAAACAAGAATATACGCAAAGAGCACCATGAATAGAAGCTGAAGAAAAACACTTATGAAACGGGAGTTCATCACTTGTTAGTTCCTAATCTCCCTGTCCGGTTTAAAAATGTTTCTAATGTTGGATGAAATTTGAATAGATCAGCCTTGTCATTTGAATTGGTCTGATGCAACACAATCCTCTAAAAGTTTAAGGTCAGCTCTACTACAGAAAAAAAACTCTTAAGACACGATACGCTGCTGACAACTGGATAGATTATAAAAGAAAATGGGGGGGGAACTGATTAACACTTGATAATAGTTATTGTGGAATATTCGAGAATTTGAGAAACCTTTTAAAACTTCAGCCACAAACGTTCTCCTCTGTGGACTTTGAATGGAGAAGACAAGAATGAATGAAGTATTTCCCAGAATGATAAAAACTAAGCCTAATTATTGAGGCATGAAGTGAAGATGAGTGAAATAATGTAGTGATTATGAATATAAGAAAATTTCATTGTGCATTGAACAACAATAACTAGTCTGTCGATGCATCTTCAGCAATAAAAGGACATACACCGATTGCGCCCAGCGGTCAAATAGGAGTGATAAATGGCTCCTATACACAAGTACACTGTTTACGTCGTGACGTCATTACTACTAGTCACATTTTTTGTCCCGCTCCACACACTCTCTCACTCACTCTCTCTCTCCCACTCTCTCACTCTATCCCACTCTCTCTCTCTCCCTCCCACTCTCTCTCTCTCTCTCTCTCTCTCGGGAGGAAATTTTTAATATTCTTCCCAAAGAATGGACATTGATATGTCCAAAGCTCCGCCAATTTATGTAGATGCATAACAATATGATTATTATCTATAGTTATTATATTACAAATTGCTTTTTCATATAATATACAGTTCAATAGTTATTTTCTTAGTCTATATTATGTAAATTCATCTATAACTTTGTTGTATTGTAAGCTATTGTATAAAAGTGTATAAGCCAGTATATATTGTAATCTACATAAATAAAGTACTCATTCAATCAATCAATCAATCAATCTCTCTCCCACTCTCTCTGTTGAAGTGATAACGGTATATATACTTCCGATAACCATTCTGCTTTATAACAACCATTCCTTCCCATTCGACTGTGAAGTGTTCCATTGATTTATCTTATTGACTTGTGACGAATTTTGAAATCATGTATACCTGGAATTTCCAGCTCTTTATGATGTTGGACCGGTTCACGACCGGGAATTCCTCGGTTTGTCAAAACCACACCACCCCATCAACTTTTCAATAATTATCACATATTGACTCTTTCAGTTTGTAACCATGAGTGAGAATGAGAACAGTGGTGATGTGCTATGCTGAGTGACGGAGGTTCAAAGTTATTAGTGTTTGAAGGTTTTAAGTTTTAAAAAAATATATCCTTATCTATCACCCACATTGGCTCTGTCATTGAAACAAATTCAGAAATGAAAAGTCAAAACATTAAAAACATAATGATTGAGACGAAGTGTTTGCTAGAACCAATTCGACACAGATCATCCATTCAAGATGACTGTATCTTAATGAATGATTGGTCGTTCAATGATGGTTCTAGCCCAATCTTTCATATCAATTAGAATTGAATTATAGGATGTAATATGTAATTGAAGTTGTGTTTATCAGTAATTTTTTGATGATGGTAATGCCGACATAAGTTCCAAGATTGTGCGTTGGTAATGCGGTAGATGATGATAATGATCAGAGATGAGTAAACTTACAGCTTCAGGTGTATTCCAAATCGGCGGGAAGGGATATTGCATATATTATACTGTATCACAGCTCAGTCATCAAACTCCCGGTTGCAGTTGAATTTTAAATGCAGTTAACCTTCTTTTACACAGAAGTATCTTTCGTCTTCCAACGGAATCAATGCCACAAAAATTGAAGACTGTATTTTACGAAAATGCACTGACGTCATTTAATCACAGTTAATAGACGTACGTGTCAATGTTTCTAATGTTGTATTGTACTTGTATTAATCAGAATCAACCATCTTCATTAATTAGATCATCCAAATTTGATAAACCCTTTAGATTATAATACTAGTAAGTATAATATTATAGAGTAAAGATACTGTTTGATAAAAATACAGTACTTGTATCAGACTTTTCAGTTGTCTCTGGTATAATCAAATAAGTGCTGGATCAAAATCTCACTTGGTGCAACCCATCAAAATGAAATGCTCTTAAAATATACTCCGGTTGTGTTTGTAAATGGGTTATAACACTTTTTCATTATTCATGTGGTGTACATCCTGATCATAATCTTTCAAACATTAAATTTTGAATCAAATCCCAATCACTGATCACTGTACTTAAACTGGAAGTACCATCATTCACTTGACAGCCGATTTCATGGGGGGAAATGAAGATGCTACAATCACTTTACAGGGTCTTTCAAATCGTGTAAAAGTTAATGCCTACGCTTTAACCTTGCCCGCGGCCATCTCATCACACACTTCTATAATATTGATGATGTTCTAAACGGAATAATAGTTGGAAGGTCGATAATGAGATAACATCTTTTTCGTGCTGGACGTCCTCACAACCTGACTCCTGACTCATACATGGAATGATAGCCATTAAATCTGATTGTAAGCTATAAGTTCGAGTTTGGTTTGAGATTGTGGGCATAAGTTGAGACCCTTCATGGCCAGACTGAATAGGAGACCTGCGGTGAATATCAAATATGTTCTGAACTATTGACGATACAAGAATTAGCTATGACTAAAAATGTATTGTATTTTTTCAAATTTGATTATTTTAATCGTGAAATACTGACTATAATAATTCAAAATTTTTTTCCTGGCTGAAGTAAGAGTAATTCCTTAGTCCTTAGTCTATCTGATGTGATCTTACACATCTGACATAGAGAAGAACACACCAATGATCATGAGCATTGATCATTTGATTTGAGAAAAAGTATTAGTTATTGGAAGAAGCACAAACTAAAGTGGGGCCTGTCAATAATCATAGAAAAGGGTTCACTTCAGATAAGATGCAACATCTTTGTTATTCCTCCATTCTCACATTCCAGGGAAAATTTACAAACAAGCAATATTTGGTTGATTAAATTATCGATTGAATAACATTAAAAAAATAATTATTCTACTTTTTTTAAATCCCTGTCCATGGCCAGTGGTAATTGAAAAATATAAATTTCAATGGTTAGTAGAACCGATCATGTGAAAAAAGGGTAGGTCTAATCATCCATATCTATAATAATTATAATAACATTAATTTAAAAAAAAATATCAACACTTTCAAAAATGCACTAAAAAGAAGAAAATAACTTTTTTGATCACACTTGGTTGAAAAAAATTTTCACTTTACATCCCTGAAATAAATTTCTAATAAATTACAAGTCAAACGATAAAAAGTGTGGCTCAAACTTGATTAAGCTTCAATATCGGGGTACCGAGCTTCGCTAAGTTTGAGCCACACTTTTTATCGTTTGACTTGTAAATAGAAATTTTTTTCATGGATGTAAAGTGAATAATTTTTTAACCAAGTGTGATCAAAAAAGTTATTTTCTTCTTTTTAGTGCATTTTTGAAAGTGTTGATATTTTTTTAAAATTAATGTTCTTTTTATCTTTTTAGTTTTCACATAAAATTATTCACTATCTAAAAATGTGAACAAAATCTCCTAGAAGCAAGTTCTAGACCACACAGAGACTTTGGGAATTTCCTAGTCGCTGAACTAATTAAAATGGAAGTCGAAGATTGTTAGATTCATTTAAATTTTACATTTGTCCACGTAGAGTGTAATTTATCTTTTTATTTATGCTTTTTCGACAGAGAGATCCTGTAAGGATGAGAGTGTAGCTTTCAACACTAATTCAAACAAAATACATCCATCACAATAATTATTGCAAAAATAAATTTAGCACTAGTCTACTTGTTCTGCTACAGCTGTATGATAGAATCATATGAATGATAGGGAGAAAATTATTATTAAAATTGTTTGCAAAAAAATAGGAAATGAGGGGAATCGAACCTATACTATCAGCGTGCTAAGCAGACTATCTCCTAGACCACACCGCTCAAGTCATGAACAAGTCACACTCTTTCCTGTTTTTCGTCCTTAAATCATTGAATCCTTCAATCAAAATTTTACTTAAATTGTAGTGTCAGGTGGTACGAATCAGCTAGTGAAAACCAGAAGGCTCTATGTGGCCTATGAGCCTAGATATAATCGAAAAACCATGGCACGTTAGAAGTTTGTCAGAGCAACTAGAATAACAGTGTTAATTAAGGAAAGATTTTGCTTATAGGCTACACGTACTGAAAAGGCAATTCACGAATGATGTATCACGTCTCAACTACTGGACTGGATATCTTGAAATTTTGCATATAGATTCTTAATTTAGCGAGTATGGTTATAGGCATATTTTTAATTCTTAGAAATTTCAGTATGTAAAGTTTTCAGTTTGTCAAGTTTTTTAGTTAGCCCCTTGCGGAGCACAGGTTACCTCCTAGTATTTAATAAAGCTATCAAAAAGCCCTCTAGGAATAAATGAAGAATTCCAATGTATAAACATTGTTAGAAATATGAAGAGATTTGAGAGAATCATGGATTATTACTACTCTAGCCTCATCCGAGTGTCAGTTTGAAATGGAAATTGGTTAGAGCTTTCCGCGGTGGGGGGGGGGGATTATGGAACGACCTCATCCCCCCTCCCTAGATAAGCCACTGTTTTAACTGATTGACCAATAGAAGACAATATACATCTCAAATTGATGGTAGTGTACTGTACATAAATTTACATTGATTTATTATGGTCGACCTGTCAATACACTGAGCAATTACTGTTGGATCTTACTACTTGGCCTATTTTGAAAATACATCTCACCAAGCCAGATCTCGCATACTTTCCTACTCTCGTTGGTTGGCTATTGATTCCTTATACAGTCGTGTCTCTAGTCTACAACACTGACAGTCCATCATGTATTTTGAAGACATTAATGTCTAGTAGCAATTGGCAGATACACGAACGTGTCTCTAGGTCCGTTTGAAAGCCCAACTTTCACCATTTGATAGGTTTTCGATTGCAGTTGAATGCAGCATTGCATTCCAGTCATACCAAGCGGCTGTTGCTTATTACTCGACAGAGTGGAATGACGCACTCATTTGTGCCGAATGTCGGCGGCTATTGAAATGTGAATTGAGGAGCCAGATTCCCACGCATTGTATGAGAGTAGGCACAATAATCATGGTTCAGAGTGCTCTCGAGTTTTAGAGGTTTGGAGTGATTAGTGGCAACATCAATAGAAATACTTTTGTAGACGTCCTCGACGAAAAATTGTCTTCTCCCAATCATATTATATTTATTATAATTATGATTTGTAACTATCAATGAAATAAATAAAAGTTTTTGTTCATAATTTAATGCCCTAGTGAGCCTATATTATAGGTATGGTACAGTATGAGTTACAGGAAGGAAAAACTGTAGCAGATCATATCAATTTACCTATTTCGAGTATTTGAACTGCATCCAATTTTTTCACTCCATTGTCTTTCAGACTTCAATATCAGCCATTGAAATTTGAAATTCTATTGAGTTTTCGTTTTTCTTCATGAACTCAGTTTTCTTCTACAAGAATATATGTTTGTTCATAACTTAATAAATAACCTAGGGGAGATGCCCAATTGTAGAATAGAATACTCTGTTTATCATCTAATCAGTAATCACTATACTCATCTCATTGAAAAATTATTCTTCTTGATACTTGAACCAGCCAGGAATAAATCATAATCACATTCACATGCATCAATCTAAAAATGTTTGCTGCAAGCTAACGGCGTAACTAATTGGCTTGATTATTACTATCACTGAAACATTACTACTGTATTTATGACAATTGCTACTTCTGTTCACGGTATTATTGATGCTGTTAAAGGCTATCAGAAAACTAACTGCATATATACTCACTAATAACAGACGCATCTTCTCGTACATCATACAACAAGTTTTAGAACCTTGTATTGAGGAGTTGAATAATGTATAATAAAATAGACGCATCTATTGGAAGACAATATTCTACATTCAGCAAGTTTCAGAACCTTGTGGAAGAAAATGTATGATAAAATTAATGTCGTTTTTATGCAGACTTCAAAGCCAAAGTTTCTTCAGTGAAAACAGAAAAATACTATTTATGAACTGAAACAAACACGTTGAGAGATGTCCTTTTTACTGCAAATTTATTCAGAAAAAATCAGTTACAGCTTGCTGATGTCCAATGTAGCACATTGGTTGATTATACACTCGGTTAATATGTGTCGTTGAGTCGTGCTTTATGCAAATGCGATCAGATAATTGAATATTGCTAAATAATACCAATGTTCGTACAGGTGAATTTTTCAATTGCTTTACGACCGGTTTTTAGGCAGTCAAGGTTATAGGAAAGGCTCGAAAATACTGTGCCTTACCTCCTAAATTAAAAATGAACGTCACGTTCTTCACTTCAATGAATTTCGAAGATCATAATTTACTGGTTCTGTATGGTAACGTTTGATTTTTGTCATTCGACTAGAACGTGTTATTCGTATTATCAATCATAGTGATTACAGTGAAATCTACCAAACTCGAACAAGGTTTTTTGTAAGCTTACATCAAGATATAATACAGAACAAGTTTAATAAATTACCACTCTGCTAGTAAAGGTAATATTTTTCACACTCCCACTCTATGATAATCATATCCGGATCGGATCTGACAATTTCCCTTATTACTATAGAAACCTGAAATTCAATTAGCTGCTATTTTAAAGTGCATGATTGTAAGCTTAATTAAAAATCAGTATCTTGAGAGTAACGCGTTTACAATTCATCATGTTTATTGCTGTAGCCTAACCTAAGAAATAAAACTAATATTGGAATCTTCAGTGAACTAGGACATAGCATAATATTATAATGTATTTATATGTTAATCGAATCATAATAATATGTATGAGTGGTATTTTATCTACATTTAACAAATCGATATAATATAAAAGCACTTATAAGGTTTCTAATATTGATGTTCAAATAATATAAATAGATATTTTTCATGTTTCACTCTGTGGGTGCAAGCCACCCCACATTGAACTCTCAAATTATTATCCTTTTCCCTTACTTTCTTTCTGACTTTGAATCTACATAATTTCATGGACTTAGCACTACAATAAACTTGGACAAGCTACATTCTGCACGATTCATTAAATTCAAGTGATATATAGGCCTGCAATAAAATGAAAATGTCAAGCGAACAATATAGTGAAAAATTCAAGTGAACTTTCAGGAAGAGTGAATTTATGTTGTTGACCGATCTCTCCAATCATTCCGAGGATTCCAATCACCGTACCAATCTGGATCAGTCAGTGGTGCAAATACCGCTATTTCATGGTTGCATCAAATTGCCAAAAGGCAGGAACTAGTTTTCCGGTTTTATTTCGTTTCCGTTCGCGTTTTGCTCTCTCATTCACTCTCTTCTCATTACCATCATCCCACTCCATCTCATCAATCTTTTCGTTTCATCTGTTTTGCAGTTTGCAACAACTCAAAACTTAGTCATCCTCAGAGATCAGTCATTCCATCAGATTGCTTCCCAATTACTTGTATGTTAATTTATTTTGGAAAATATTTCACTATGATATTCGAAATTAGAAAAAAACGTTTGAAAGTGATATTTACATGCGATAAATTGTGAAAAAATTAAGATTCCACAGTTATGTTCAACCTTTTCAAAGGTTAAGGGATGCACCTCCAGTAGAAGAAGGTAAACACGCTTCTCGTGATTGAGCCGATGTGTACCCAACAGACAACTTGATCCTTCAAGCAGAGAGTGAAGCACGAAGTCTCTCTCATCCCAGTCACGACGCTGCAACCTCACAGACAGTCAGTCATTCCACTTGCGGTTGGCACTACCTACTTTCACAGTTTATTTAACACTCATCTTCAGCGATGTTCACTTTTAAAACAACAAATAATGGAATGTGTCCGTAGAACTTTGCTATTTACTATTTTTAATCAGCGTCTTTCATCATCGAGTACCAATAAATTATAGAATCAAACTCAAGGAGTCACTCATTTCACTCGTTCAAATAACAGCAATAACCTTTCTGAACGTTCGATTAGAAGTTTTTCCCAACACTACTTTATTCAGAGTCCAAATATTTAAGAAATATTCTCAAGTAGTGATTAGACTCATCATACAGCCATAACCTTTCTAAACGTTCAAGTAAAAGTTTTTCTTGAACACTTCTACAAATCTCTGCTCCTTGAAAATGTACAGCATTTGTTGGGGACCACTTATCTCGTCTACTGCGTCGTTCAATAGCTATTTACATAACTACAGCCTTTCATAAACTTTCCGTTTCATGATTTACAGGTGCGACCAGTACTGTAATAGAATGTAACGGACAAGTATTGGACTATTTGAAGGGCGAGCACTATTGTTATGCAGTTTCCTTTCGATTATTTTGTCACTATATAGTGACAATTATTTGAATCTGCATTTGAATAAAGCGTAAAGTGTGGTCCGAAGCCGCTCTCGAAATGGAAGCAGAATTATTATGAAAATTTTCTATTATTTTATATTTGATGTTGAAGAATATTGGAAGGACGTTAAATTAATATCTATTTGTTTTCAAAGTCATTTATTCATTTGCTTGTGATGTAGGGGGATTCTCAATTATACTTTATTCTACAGTCCCTGAGAATACTAAAAAATATGATGCCTTATTCTTTAGTTAATAATCTATCTTTTCTATATTCCAACACTGTCAGTGGTTGGATTTCGAATTTATTCAGATTATTGGTGGATTGGGTATAGGAGTGCGTCATCGAGTTGTGAGTAATGCAAAGCTTGTACTATACTTCATAATTAGACATTCACCGCATGGTGCGGATTTCAAACATAAATAGAGCACATTAAAAAGCATTTAAGAAAATTAGATCTTCGCTATATACGAATGCAGATTACAATCTCCAAAACTAATTTACTAATTTCTAATTACTAATTCAAATTCACTAATTTCCAACTAATTTACGAAACTACATAGGAAAACAATGATATCAAAAATTATCTTCAAATATTTCTTCAGACATTTAGGACATTTACCATGGTGCGGATTTCAAACATAACTAGAGCACATTAAGAAGCATTTAAGAAAATTTTATCTTCGCTATATACTAATGCAGATTAAAATTTCCAAAATTAATTTACTAGTTTCCAATTACTTATTTACTCATTTTCAAAACTACATAGGAAAACAATGATATTAAAAATTATCTCAAATATCGATGAAATTTGTGTCAAGTGAAAGCGATACTAGTGCAAGTGAGAATTGTAAACCATAGATGTAGACCCTTTGCTCAACATTGTTGAGCATTGACTTGGAAACTGTATACACTTTCTCTGTGACTTGAAGCAGGTTTCCAAGCCGCAAGTGGATTCTCGCTGTTCACATAAATGAGGCCAGTTCATCTTTAGCTGCACCAGGTAGATGTAAATAGGTTGAAAAATGTTGGTAGCCTACCGCGTTGACATTTAAGTGAAGAAAATTAATTCTGTACAGTAGAGTTACATTACCAACTCAAGTACCTTACGGAAATATAACCTTACCTTGCATAGTATTAATAACTATATCTATAGTAAAGTATCTTTAAGAATACAATCACAATCCTCAATTAACCATGAAGATATACAACTTTGATGTAGATTTTTCCAAACATAAAATATCACTTACTTAGAGAATGTAGACTTCTTCAAACGTATCTTACCTGAATATCACTTTGTTAGAGATGATGAAATCTAGGTAATAGATTAGATTGGATGAGATTTTGATTATGGGGCAGAAAAGGGAGCAGATTACGACTAGATTTTAATTACTTTTCATCTCATTGTAGTTTGAACTTCTGGAGCATCTTAGCATACCAAATCAGCTTAAAATCATATCATTGCCGTTCAATTGCAAAAATGTTTTTGTCTTAAAGCGGAACATAGAACTTTGAATAAGTGAAGAAATCTGATCGATATTTTAAGAGGATGTTTCAGATGATTTCTCATGCTCTCCATTCAATTGTATATTATGTGTTCTGTAATTAATAATTTTACTCACAAAAATTCATACTTTATTATACTATTCATACTTTATTACTGTATCATATATGGTACACTATTTCTGAAACTTTCTACTCACTGGCTAGTAGTGACGCTTGCTTCGCCATGGCATCTTCAAGCTGACTACAACAGATAAGTAGATAAACTCCAGTTTATCGATAACAGGGACATCGATTCATTCTCAACTGGAACAATCATCTTCCGATACAATCATCAAATTATTGATTGAGTAATGGAACTCTTGTACGTTAGAACTGCATAAGATGTCTTACTCTCTTCTGCTGTTGAAAAGCAAAATATCGTTCAAATCTAGTAAAATCTTACGTTTTATCATATTTTTCCTTTCCGTTTTATACGTATAAACTTCTTTTATTTGGATAGAAACTGTTCCAGAGCAGATTCGATTAGTCAAAGTGTTCAGAAGAAACTGTGGCCGAAATTATATTAAAAATGACCTTGCCAGTCTGTGCGACCTTGCTGGGTCGCGTTTCCGGACAGTCTGTCACGTGACCAAGCCAAATTGAACCTCTTCCTCTTTCTACAATCAACAATTACCAGCAGCCAGCAACTGAACCGCTACAGTTCTCAATTGATTCTTACAATTCAAGATTCTAACTGGATGGTTTCATCCTGATGATTCAATTCAAATGTAGTACTTCCAGGTCGATCATGCTCTAGTTTCTTGTATGATAAGTTTTTCGTAGGAGAGTTTCATTCCCTATGAAACAATTCTGTACAATCCAGAAAAAGAATTTATTGACCGAGCGAAGTGAGATCTAAGATTCAAGTCGACGGTTTGCATTTCTCTTAATGTTTAAATGTTTATATGTTGCGCATTTACGGCGAAAAGCGGTAATAGATTTTCATGAAATTTGACAGGTATGTTCCTTTTTAAATTGCGCGTCGACATATATACAAGGTTTTTGGAAATTTTGCATCTCAAGGATAATATACAAGGAAAAAGGAGCCTCTTTCATAGGCCAATATTAGAGTGAAAATCAGACTATAGAAACTCATAGTGGATTTTTATTTATCATGAATCAGCTGACAAGTGATTCCACAGATGTGTGGAGAAGCCAGTCTATTACTGTATTTGTATTAGGTCTATAGTTTCAATCAAAGACCTTAAAGAGGTATGCATCTTTAAGCTGTGTTAACAAAATGTTAATAACTTAATCCTTATAGATTCTATTAGATTGAACAGAAGTTGACAAACACACATCTTCATAATGTATATGATAAGTTATGTTCAATCTAATATAATCAATAAGGATTGAGTTATTAACATTTGTTAATAACTTTGGTCTAATCGCAGCTCCAAGGTATTTGGTTTCAATATTTTGTTTTTCAGTCATGGTATTATTATGCGTGCCCACTAGTATCAATATTCTCACATTCGAAAAAACTAATTTAATAGGTGATTAAAAATAAACAAATGAACTAAATAATTCTGGAGAAATTATAATATTTTTGATTGTAAAAATTAATTTTCATCAGATAGAAAGATAATCACGGAACTGGATGAATAATATCATATGGAATACAAATTCAAACGTGAACTGAGTTTGTTGACATTTAAAACAAGTGACATCAGGTACTTGTGGATGAGAATACTGCGTGAGGTCTACTATTCACAGAACTACTAGTGTTATTTTGAAAGAATTTGATACTTTCAACTGAAAAACAAATTTAGAAACAATAATAGTATTGTTAAACAAGAATTCTGATCATCTGAGACTCAGAAATTATGCTCCAGAAAGGTGTGCTTTGTTTCGTTTGATAGGATTTCGTAGATCTGAAATATCTTCAATTGTTGAACACAGGATGAAATGGAGTAATAATTAATCTATCAAAGTGCATTCCATAGCTGAATTCACAAGATGACTAGTTGTATTCATCCATGAAGAAATGGATGATGTTTTGATGCACTATATTGATCATGAATTCCTCTGCAATCTATAGAAAGTACTTATATGATAGTGAATCATATCAATTCAAAAATTGTCATTGTATGTGATGTTGAATATTCGAGAATGTTTCCTGAATATTATTATTCCTAATCTTAATTTATCATATAAATTAATCCTAATCTTATATTATTATTCATAATCTTAATATTTGGTATTTGTTTCAGGTTGATTCTCTCCACTCACCTCGAATCGCCCACCTCGTCACTCATTCACTGCAATGCAAGCCACATTTCAATTGATCTACGTTTCCGAGTTCGGTACAGCTTCTATTTTCAGAGTTCCGCGTTAGTGTTCTACATAGTTAGAGTTATTTTTCAGTTTCAAAGTACCGTGATCTTTTGCACAGTTTAAACATTCACCATGCTCAATTGTACCGATTTTGAATGCATTCTGCACCATCACCACTACAATCATCATGAGAATAGACTGCAACACCACCTCCAAGACAACAGGGCCCATCATGAGCATCACCATGTTGGTAAGTCACATTCGCTATTAATTGAATTCTAAATCAGTAGGCTAAGTGTGGTGGCTCGGTGGCATTCAGAGATGCAGTCATTTAATCATCGGATTTGAAATAAAAATGTCATACAGAGTGCGGCATCAAAACTTCTTCTCTCAAAACTTTATAAAACGCATTCTAAGAATCGGTAAAGTTTCATTCTATTTTCTAAATGTAAGTATTACATGTATGTATATGTATTTGAAGTTTTTTTCATGTAGTTATGAAGAGTTATATAATGGAGGTAACGTTCCCCACTTTGGATACACCTATTAGAATGGCGACTGACCTGTGCAAGAACAAAACTTTAAAACCACGCCTCTCGAATGTGACTACGATAACTCTGCTATGTCATCAAATTACTGAATAGTGAGCATTTCAAAAAAGGTAGCCAAAAAGGATGCCGCACTCTGTTCATTATAAATATGATTTACAAACATGCAGCTACGGTATGCTCACATGATAGTTTTCATCTGAAGATAGTGTACTTGCAGCTTAATCAGCGCCTGTCATGAATATAACTATTCTAAAATTGAAATCCATTGATTCAAATCAAAAATTAATACGACGTGTGAATCATTAGAATCGACTTATTCAATGTGGTAGCGCTGGTCCATTTTCAGGAAAGAATTAAACTCTTTAATGTTGCTTTTTGTTTTGAATCTTACATTTAAAATCATGTAACTAAATTCTGTGGAAATTCCTCTTGAAGACTGGCTTCTTTGATATCGGTTTTTAAATCGATAATACCAACAATGGAGTCCCATCATAACTTGGAAGAGTATCAACAACAGTCTCTCTTCCACTACTATAGCCTATGAATAATCAATATGCGGATAATTCCTATTCCGGATCCTGCGTGATTTGGATGCTTTCGGATCCCTTCAATTACATACAATGACTCTCTATCGAAACTGAAAGAGCTGAACCTAATTTATTCTCTTTCGCAATGAATCTCTATGAAGAATAGATTTTATTGTTCAAATGATATCTTTTCTTCTCGGGATAGATTTCTCATGGTTCGCTGAGGACTGTCAAAGGAACTGCTCCAGACACTAATTTCTTGATGAGATTCTAATTGTAACTCAGTAGGAGCTATTCGGCATTGTGCTACAAATAATTATTGTTCTTTTTTATTCATTCAACATTTTTATTCAATATTTTTATAATGACTTTCTATTTCGTTGGAATAATTTATCATTAGCATAACTTTATAATTTAAATCCTTTTTTTTCATGCTTTCCTCGTCACATTCACTGCTTATATGATCGAGATGTGTACAATCATTACAATCCAAAGCATGTTCTGCTTGCGAAAGTAATGTTCCATACTGCTATTGCGAGACGGGTTAGAAGTGTAACTACAAGAAATAGTAATTGAATTTTAAAATAGCACGTTTCAGTTAGTAACGAAGTAGCTTCTTCATAAAAGCATGAAATATTAAGGTCGCTGTCGCAGTGTTTCACTTGATAAGTAGAACGAAGATTATTATTAAATTGCTGTGGAATTTTTTTGTTTCAAGTACTATTGACGCACTCAATGGGATTTGTATCAAACTATTCTCTTCAATGTCGAGATATTTGTAATACTGTACCAAAATAACAACTGGGGAAAAAGGTATTCACTGATAAGCTATTACCAATGTATGCAGAGAAAGATTGTTGTAATTGTACCTGCGATACACATTTAATTTCGATTCTTTCAATTCTTATTTACTTACTTTGCAAGTTATAAAGATAAAAAAGTCATTCACTCGATATACCAATCGAGTATAAGTGTATAACATCACACTTCTCTGAAGTCGTAGACTCTTTTAAGGAATACCTCTCATCTGAAATACTTATAAGAAAAACTCTTAAAAGTGATACTAGTCTAGAAATACATATCTGAATATTTACCACTCCAAACATAGTCTACCTAGAGGTGGAAATCAACGATTTTGATGAAGAAGTTTTGGTGAGTCTTGGTGATGATTAGGGAAGGATTTTATTTGGACCCAAACCACCCACAAAAATCCGATTCTTGTCAAAAAGTAACCCCTATTTTTTAAAAATCGCGAAATTTAGAGGTAGTATTTTTGGGGATAATTTTAATTTTTTCTCGTTGATAGTGAATCTCCATCAACTTAGATGGATAATTTTGATAGTTAATTATATCAAGGGCTTGAATTCAGGTCTGAAGAAAATTGAATCTTTCGTTTTTGGAATGTTGGATAAATTGTTTCTGCCTTACATGCTACATAATATGCCGGTTATGCTTATTCTACAATTTCTAGTGAAAGCTACTATTTATTTTTCTCATTAAATTCATTAATTTTTGGGAAAAAGGAATTGATATGAGAAGCGCCTTACTACTAATACTCTCATTTTACAGTTGAAGATACAATAATAAGTATTTGGCGTTACAGAATTCCCTACATTCCCCATCTAGAATTTTGGCCAAATCTCCTCATTCTTCGCACAAGAATTTCGCCATGATCGCTTTTGACATTTTCAAAATCCTTTTCACTTGGGTGCTTATAGCGAATTGATTATTTGAGACTTGTCCTCCGCTAGGGGGACCACAGCAGTGTAGGGGTCAGAGCCCCCCCCCCCCCTGCCAACACGCCAGTAATCTTCCTCTGTCGATATTGATAAACTGTCATTTTCACACAGCAATCGTGATATGAGTTTCCATGTGGATAAGAAATTTCTCTTGAAGTTCCCTTGAAGCAAAAAATAATCCATCAGATGATGAGAATTTATTATTTTTTTATTACATAATATCATCACACAATCAACATTTCAATTGTTCATTTAGCAAATTTAGAAAGACCACAAGGCATTCTCGAAACATTTGTCATGAAGAAAAATAAAAATTGTAGGACACTGTGAATTATGAGACAAGGAATATGAGATTTCACGTATGTGAAAGCAACTTGTATCACGATTAACGATAGAAGGTACAATGAAGTGACAGATCACTGTTTAATATGCGAAAATAAACTGCTGAAAATAAGTATGTGGGATTGAATTTTTAATAAGGCAATTATGTTGAAGCCCACATACAGGTAATTACGCGTTAAATTCAGTTGACAGAAATTAATTGACGTACAAACCTTCTAAAAGCATAAATCCTAGATCCCGCCGTCTCCAATGTAATCGTGGAATGTTCTTGCCTGAAACTTGTTTCAAATTTGCATTTGAAAAATTCGTAATCCATGGACAATTGAACTTTCAGAAATTATTCCTGATTAGAAATTATCTTACCATTTTAAAAAATATTATTTTGTTAGTATACCATATTAATCAAAAAATAATTTATACATTTTTTAATGATAGATAATAAATGACTTGGTTACTGGGTTTTATCTATCAATAGCTATATTAATACGGTTTGATATTTTCAGGCTTGTTTCATCCGAAAATCAATTCCGAATATATCTTCATGCAAGTAGATGCTTGAAATAAGGATATTTTTTAGAGAGTTTAAATGCTCATTAGAGATGGGTTCCATCGTTGTGCGGAGCCTATTGTAATGTATCATCCCTCAATAACAATAAGCAACCCTAAAATCAAAAATGTGATAAAAAAGAGAATAAAAATAATCCAATCAGTAAGCAAGAATAAAATGTATTTGTATGCTTTTCTTCCACAGTAAAATAAGATTTTCTTGTTTATTGGATCGAGAAATTGCTCTGCACCATCTAGGTTGATTATCAATTCGGAAGAAATTATGTCATGATTCGCTTTTATAAGATTACATGATTATTGATACTGTGCAAACAATTTTGTAGGTAGTTGCCCTGTCCAAAGGTAAAAGAGAAACTCTGCTACAGCCTACACTCTAGGTTTTTGAAAGCTCTTTGTTGTTGTTTGCATATTGGCGAACCAATACTTGTGAAAGTTTTGCATGTATTAAACTATATTTTTGCCATACTCTGCGACCAAGATATTGTCAAAGTTGTAGGTGCAAGATAAACGTGGTATAATACCTCGTTACATAACTTTCCTCGAAAAGAATTACAATTTAGATGGAGTATTACTCAAGTAATTTTTTGGATGAATATTGGCGTGTTGAGTGCGGGAAACGGCCTGGAAGGCTGTAAAAATCCTCGTATAAGGTAGGCCTAAGGTAATTGTGAGTTGGGACCTCCCCTGAAGAGTCCTTTCACTACCTACAATATGTATTCTTGATTAGATGAATACATAATAACGATTGAACGACTGGATTTTATTATGCATAAAAAATGTATTCCCTGAACAATAAATTGATGAGTATGAAAATAAATAACATTACGGATACTCTGCAATAATTGATGGAGAATTGTAGGAGGTTTACAGTACTTTCAATCAACTAGACGATTAATCTCCAACCTCCCCTCTAAAAACAACCCCCATCCCTCAATGATGACAATATCCCGCATTGCTTTAGAATACTATTGAAAGAGTTATCGAGCTTTCCTCCTTGAATTGATGTTAGCAGAAGATTTATCATATTAAGCTTTCCTTGTGGCCTCTCCACAAAACTATCCTCGTATTTCAGCTTGTAACCCAATTGAAAAATACGTTGAATTGTCCACTGGGTAAGTCCCAAAAGACTTAATTTCTATGAATGACCCCTGATTCTGACGCTGAATATACAATAAAAATACGTCGACTGTATATTAAATTATTTCGAATCTTTTCAATTTCTATCTCAATTCAGGATTCCCAGAGTTTCAGTTGTCAGTCAAGATTCGACTTATCGAACTCTAGTTTGGTTTGAAGATTCAAATAAATCAAATCAGTTCAATGAACAGCAATTAAGTGAAGAGGTGCGTACAGACGTTTGCGCCACAAACACGCGCATTTTACTTTTCGTCAGTTGATGCTATTCTGACTATATCTGTATTTGTATAGAAACAGTAAGATGCAGATATAATAAGCATATCATCAGCTGATAAAAAGTGAAAAATGCATTTGATTGTGACGCTCAAGCCTATCTATGTATATGAATATTTTATATTGTTGGGAAAATTACATTAAGATATTCATTCCTAGACTAAATTTGATGACAAATTATGAAATGTTTTTTTTGTCAGAAGGATTTCCATTTTCGTATTATCTTTTTCTATATATGCATTTGCAAGGATCTATTTGTACTCATTGAAAGCTGAGCACATGCCGATAGTAGAGTGGTGACTATTCAAAACAGATTGCACTCTTTTCGACTCCTCCACTCTTCTTCTAAGTCTTCTTCTTTATTTCCTTTTTCTTCTCACTTGCATACCATTGTTAACAACTTCAGATATGCATACCATTGTATGGACTTCTGTTCGTGTCGCTAGCTGCATCCCCTGTTAGTTTGTTGTTGGTGGGGGGGTATTAATGGGGAAGGGGGCAAGGTCTCCGCTCCCGCGTTGACAATGGAGACAGGCGCGGACTTGAACCCAAGAGATCAATTCAATCAGCCATTCTGTCATCCACACATCATCATCGCCATCATCACATTCACATATCCTCATCATCATCATCATAATCATGAACATTATCATCATAAACACATTATATCAACATCATCATCGTCGATATATAATCACAATCACCACCATCATCATCATCATCGTCATCATCATGTCATCAAAATTATTGCCGAAGCGCCTTTCAAGCCAGTAGATGCCTTTGTCGGCCAAAAATATTAGCAATTACATTGCTCCTCCTGGCTAACCTTCCTTTTCTCCCACTTCTTTTATCTTCTCTTTCTCTTCTCACTTCCACTCATTTTATAATTTGTACTCTTCTGTTCACTCGTCAACTCTTTTCACATCTATTCTTCACTCTTTTCCTCTTCTCCTCTCTCATTTTCACCTCTATTCTACTCTCTCCAGTCTCCTTCCTTCTTTCCCCTCCTCGTCACCCCTTTCACTACTACTCTAGCTGTAACTTATAGAGTAGAGCTCTATAGGCCTACTCTCTTTCCTTCTTCTTTTCTCTCCTTATTCCACGCTTCTATTTTTCCCTTTCTCTTCTATTCACCTTTTTAAAGAGCTTTTGATGCCGACCTATCAAGTTGTTTTTGCCATCTTCTGCACACTCACCCGAACGCTTGCGTTCAAGTATACCAACATTATTTAGAACCAGCTTCTCAATTTGATAGCAGTTTTCCCTGGAGGCTGATCCAGCTACTCGGGAGAGAAACAAATTAAAATTCGCCTGATTGATGAGAAATCTATCATAGACAAATAAATTAGATCATGGTGTATTGCTTTCGGCTCCATTTTCTCAATTAATTTCTTTTCTTGTGGCATTTATACTGTTGAATGTAGAACAACTTCCCTATTATTCTTCATTTCTTGTTATCATGGATAATCAATTATTGTGGATGATAAGTGGAGACATTATCAATAAACAAGAACAAGAAAATAGTTATTTGTGCAACTAGTGCGCAAAGTGACACTTTGCTGTACTGAAAGAAAAACGTTTACGATCCGTAGGCAAGTGTGGAATGGTTTCTTGAGTGCAACAAAGAAACTTTGCGCACATATTTCACATCAAATTTTTCCTACAGTTACCATTGAATATGAAAAGTGAGTAATAATGGGTGAAATTTCCTGAAATTGATCAAATGTTTGTCTGTGTCATTTTATAATTAGTAATTGAATAAATACAATGGATTTGAAAATTCAATCAATTTTGATTCTAAAATTATTTATCAATGAATTGATTAATTTATCTAGAATAATGAATAATTTATAATATTTAAAATGTATAACCAAATATATTTTTATAAATTATATTATTTTATTTATTATTTAGTATTTATTATTAATTGATAATTCAACCACTTTGAATTATTAAGTTTCTACATTTTAAAATTTTTAAATTTTCAAATATTATATATATATATATATAGTGTAGTGCTCTTCCTGGGGGGTTTACTATCGCCTCCAAGGATAGATCGACACACGTATAATGAATCTTGTGTGGAGTATAAATAGTCCCACGTTACTAGCCAAATTGTGTAGTACTGTATTTTAAATGCCTCACTTTGCATCGGCAAATTGTGTTGTGCTGCAAATATATATCTCCACGGGTAATGAATCTTGCACTGAGTCACCAGTATTGAGGTTAGAAATTTGAAAATGCGTGCGTGGACGCTGAGTGAATACCAGACTGATTGAATCACTACAAGATTCGATACAATCGTCTGAATCGCGGGAGGCATAAACACTCGCTCACCCTTGATTCTTCTTATGACAGATTGTATAATGATAAAAATTTTTAAAAGTAGTGTAGCGGTTGCTAAACACTGAATACGGATATCTTAAAACTATTACCTGTGATGGAACAGCATACAAAATCATACAGGACGAGCAAAAATCCCGATGTAGATAATTTACGGGACTGCGTCTCTAATAAGTTCCGAAGGATTAAGATAGGGTACTAGGACCAGATATCGTTCGGAATATATTTCGAGAACAGAGTCTTGTCGGGTTTTATGCTCTATTGTAGGAAATTATATGATCTCCAGCTGCATCTGCTACAGTCGACGAATTCGCTACTAAGTCAAAGTTGGTAACAGATAAAAGCTGATATATGAGTAGGTAAGGACAGAGAATAGATAATCTCGATCTGACCCCACACACTACATCCACTTAGATCTGTTCCAATATCCAGGTTGATTCAGTTATTTCAATGATTATACTTGATTGGTTCTTGATAATATAGAACATGTCAGGCACAATAATTGACAGGCTCAAGAAATAATCAAACTCAGAAGACGAATTGACAAAATGGAAATATAATATGATAAAATATATGATTTGACAGTGCAGATTTAAAGCTTGGATTACAGATTGAAAATAGTTTAACATTAACAAAATAATTAGACATTTTCTTGTACTCGCATGACACCATGCATGATCCAACAGAATTTTATAACTGATAAATTTAACAGTTTTTTGAAAAAATAGTGAAAATGTATTATAAAAGATTTAAAAATTACTTGGGTCGTGGTTCTGGCAGCAGAGGATAGTTGATCAACTACAAGTTCTTATAAATTCTATATCAGATAAATCTAGGATCTTAATGGTTATAAGCGCTTGTTAGCGTGGCCATTACTTTAATGAAGAAACATTTTATATTTTCTGCACTGTTATTTCTTTCAAAGTGAAGATTGGGGCCCCAAAATATAAAACTCACGTGAATCCTCTTGGCGGTCGTGGTTCCTTTAGATCAAATTTGTTTGATTGGTGGCCGGTCCAGGCGTCGGTCTCAGCAAATGTGGAATTTTAATTAAATATCTTCTTCACCAAAATAATTAGGCAATAATTAAATTTGAATTTCTAGAATTGTCGATTGATGAAATAAATTTACAAATAATAGATAAATTAGGAAATAAAATAGCCTAAAATATTGGCTCACAGATAAAATATATAAAAATCGAACAAAATTTCACTAATGGGTATTTGGTAACTTTCAACAAGGTCCTAACGGTAAGGATTTTAAAAGGGAAGTGAAGTGACTTCTTCTAAGCCTTTGGCTAGAACCTTATCTCTGAGAATCTCTGTGTAATTAATTTGCATGAAAATTTGCCATTGGTAGAATGATTATGACGTAGGCATGACGTCAGTGGCAAGCAGTAAAATATAATTCCTTTAATTACAATAATAACTTAATTTGTATAATTTTTTAAACTGCTTAATTCTCTAGATACAGTTCCTCTATACAGTGTACATGCACTAGCATATATGATAAGGCAGGTTTGCTGTCTGATAACAGATTAACATGCTTTCAAACGATCATCCCTTTTGGTGCTATTTCTATGACATATGATTGGCTCAGACTTGCCAAAGAGATTTATTCACCATGTGACTGAGTTAAATCAATATATTTATAATTTAATATTTCTACACAATTCTTATTATGCTCGAAACTGTTATAATTAATTTTTGCTGCTCTTATCAGTAATACAATATTAATGCTATGACCTAGTTAGTTACGATAACGCTCGACATTATAATTCAATTTCATGAATAATAAATAATTTTAACAATAATACATTCATTTTATTTTTTATTTGAAATTCTTTATCCTTTATCAATAGTTCTTAATTTTAGAAATAATATTATAGCTTGCATGAAAACCTGGCATGACATTTTATAATATATTGAGTCAGTCAGCTGTGTCTGAGCTGCTACAAAAACATCTGATCAATAGTAAACAAAAGTGTAACCTCCAAAAGTTCAATGAGCAATTCATAAATGATTTGCACCTACTCTGCAAAACCATTATAATGTTATTAAACAATTCTTTGGAAAAAATGTGTAGTACGAAACTCTTATGTTTGGCAGATCTTTCATTCTATAAGGTTAATTACAATTTTCCTAGCTAATTCTCTTCTTTCATGAGATTTATTCAAAAAATTCATCACAATATATATATATATTGAAAAATGTTTAATTCAAAATATTTATCTTGTAAAAATCACATGAATAATTTTCATTGAATAATTTAAAGATTCTCAGAAAAAAATAGACTGTGGATGGATTCGTACTCCCAACCTCATCATCCATATCAATCTTTCATTTACCAGTCCAGTACCACAGAATAAGTACAGAATGGAAACTTGTAATAAATCGCCCATCTAACCAATGCTTTTTACATGACCCCAATACTAAACACGTCACCTGACCTTGGGAAGTTCCAATCCTGGTCTTCTGATTGGCTCGTAGCGGTGATCGAAATCAATTGATCCGGATCATTAAAGTGATCCGAACCTACCATCAATACTATTACAATGCGGCGCTTCCTAACAAGATGGCGGATTTTAGCGTCAGGGTACTAGCCAAGTTTCCGTACTGTATGTATACTGTGCCAGTACGCTCTGAGCTACTGATCCACTCTCTGATGATTGAATGCTTGAAGGGGGTTTCATCTCATGTGAGCATTGAAATGACTACCACAATCAGTATTAACAACCTCATTTCGATTTTCCCGCACTGGTTCTCAATATTACCTAATAACTATTTTGCGTTGTCATGCTGCAAATCTGGAGTATGCAAAATACTTACTTTGTGCACTAGTACGGAAAAGTGATTCTTTGCGGTCTGCAATCAGTGCAGAAATAGTCACTTCTCAAGGTATCTGTAGGAATTTTTTTTCCAGTACCGGTATATTTCTCACTTTCAAATTGAGCTCCATTGTGCTTCATTGTGAGCTCCATACTGAGATACATTGTGCTACGATTTTGTTTGTCCTAGTGTATTCTAGAGAAGTATACCGCTGATCTCAATCAATCAATCATTTTATTCAGTAAAATGCATTACAAAATTGGTCCCGCTAAACCTAAAAGATTTTACAGCAGGTGCCTACAAATAATAAAATACATAAATAGAATGAATGCTAACTTAAAAAATAAACTAAGGAAACATTTTTTTTCATGAAACTGGGAGTTTAGGAATTTAAAAAGGAGTATGGGGTATTAGATGAACTAAGGATGATTAATAGGGTATACCACCAATTAGGGTTAATGGAAATTGGAAAAAATGGAAAAACTCAAAAACTTCAAATCATAAAGCTAAATAATTAAATTTAAAATAAAATAAACTTGATACTCTATAGTAAGTAAGCATCAAAGGAAATTAATCTTATTCAGAATTAAGGATAATACTAAATAAAAAATACAATAAGTGATCGTGAGTCTCAAACGTTAATTATCCATCCATATAGTATATGAAAATTAAATGATATATTAATATATATTATGAAAAATTAGATAGTCACTCTAAGGCGGCGGTGTTTCACAGATTCTAAAATTCATTTTACCAGCAAACTAATATTTTGTAATTATAAAAAGCAAAAAATTGATGATTTTTCACTATCTAGTGTACATTAAAGTGTTGGAGTAATAGTGTCATAAATTATCTTCATTCATTTATTAGGCTAATATAAAAATTCAAACATTTTAATCATGGATGTCTTCCCATGAGCTCGTTCAAGGGTGTACAAGTAGGCTACCGTACTGTATAATCATCAGGAGTTTTCTCAACTACACATTCAGAGATTATGAGAAATGTTCAACAAAAGAAGATTGTTTTTAGCACTTCTTATTTATGTCACTAGTCGGCAGGCTCGCTTCGCTCCCCTAATCAGTCTAGTTGAGCTTATTTCCTTTCCTGAAAAATAATATTGATAGTCCAGTCAGATGGTAATTTTCCAGGAAACATCCTCAAAAGAAATTTTCTTGACGGTTCTATATGTATTTTGAGGCGATGAATTCGAATTTTGAATTTTCTGGCACGCAAGAGGGTGGCTTCACCCCTAAAACCTCCAAAAACCCTCAAGTTCTGAGAGTTTATCTCAAAATCATCGGTGTTCTCCAGAGTGAATTGTATTTCGAAATAAAAGAAGAAGCTAACCTACCGTTCTTAGACATTCTAGTCACCAGAAACAAAAATGGAAGTCTGGAACATTCAGTATACAGAAAACCAACCCATACAAATATATACCTGAATGCACAATCTCATCACCAGGTCCCTGCACATTCCTTGTCTGTAGTCAATAGTCTAATCTTTCAATCTCTCCATCTCCCCGACAAAAATAAACAAAGAAGAGGAGATCGAAGTAATCAAATCCATACTGAAGTGTGATAGTTACAAGAATAGAATAATTGAAAAATCATTGAGAAAAAATCTGACACCTCCAAAATCTGAAGTAAAACTCAAGAAAGAGTTTTACTCAAGAAAGTCGGGGTACTACCGACCGAATTTGAAGAATACAAAAAACATCAAGCCAAACCAATTCACGAACCTCTCCAAACTATTTAGAAATTTCTAAAGAAACCCTTTCAGAGATCAAAACTAGTAAATCATGGCGTTTCCAGCATTCCCTGCCTGAATTGTGACAAGATGTATGTAGGTCAAACAAATAGTAGAATATCAGTCAGCCAGGATAGAAGAGCCCAACTAAACATGGAAAACAGACAATACACCTCTGCTCTTTATAACCACGAATAGAGCACAGGTCACAAAATAACTTTAAAAATTAAAAACTATTAGTCAACATTCAAGATCTTCGGGTTAGGATTCTGCGAGAGGCCCTAGAAATAGAGAAACAAGAGAGGCTTAACAAAAGGGATGACATTACAAATATCAGTCTCTTCTCTTTGGAAAATCATCCCCAACACAAGAAACACATCATAAAAGCAAGACATTTCTCCGGGAATTCCATTCACCCATCAGCGCCAAGCCGAGCACGTGGAAGAAGAAGAGGGGAGGAGGTACTCCTTCGACCACGAGGAAGAACTTCCAAACATAGACTGGAGTCAGTGTAGCATTACCTGCACTCAGAAGATGTCATTTTGAGATAATGACGAGACTTCAGCAAGTAAGTGAAACTGCTTATCGGATGCATCCGGTTGATAAATTACCATATTTTTATCCATCCGCGAATTTTTAAAACATAGATTTTCGCAGTTCGTGGTTCTAGTATAGTTTGGAGAATATCACCTTCTTCGTTTTGTAAGGATAATTCTTCGGATACATAGTTCTCTCTCCTTGTTCCTTGTATTGTAATAAATCAGGGAATAACCATTATTCACTGCCACTAAAGCCGACCATTATTAATGTAAAGTTCTGTATGAGGTATTCAGTGTTCATGTAGTGTAGTTTAATGGTTCAATCACAGCTATATGAATATGAATAGAATATATTTATCCAATTCACCTTGATCTACATTATACATTTGAATTATTCACAATGCCTACAATAATCATTCAACTTAGATATAGCAGACATTATGTTGAGAAGTAATGAGTATGATTGAATTATCAAACAACTTCATAAATATTAATGTGCTCTATAAGCTTTGATGGAAATTTCTATTTAAAATATTTTCTCACTTTCTAAATCCCTCTTAAGGCATTCTTCTTCTGAAGCATTGTTTGTACTGAATGAATAATTGAATCCGTTACTTGAATGGTTTTGCGTAATGCCATGTAACTCATTTTCGCTGTTGCGTGGGTTTCATAATGCACAAGTCTCAAGTCTCAAGTCATGATAATAATAATTATTGGGATTTATTAATTTGGAAAATACAGCGTTCAACTCTTAAACATATTAATAGTCTTCTAGATCAACTTAATTCATACTACCTATCCTATTAAAATGTGCGTATAATTTACAATATCGGGGCACCGAGCTTCGCTCGTTATTTATCTATTGATAAACAGAACTCAATATTCTTCAAAATGATTGGGGAAGGACTAACAGGCACAGCCCAAAGCTGTTTCACCCCCGAATTTTGATTCATACACTATAAATATTCCAAAAAGTAGGTTATGTTCCATACTCTTGAATTCAGGTCAAATTTTCAGTCCAAATATTTGAAAACATAAAAGTTCTAATTTAGATTGTTTACATACCAAATTGAATAACAAAATAACACTCACTAATCACTTAGAACTGTAAAATAATGATTAAGTTTGAATATCATGATAATATACCATCTCATGTCAACAAATCAGATTATTTTGATTGAGTCAATCAAAATTTCTAGATTTCTCACGAGATACGGTAAGCTAATTTACACAGCCGATCTCTCACACAGGCACACGCATCTTCTGTTATCGACAGACGACGAAATTATCATCTGTTTTTTCCAAGGATGAATTATCCTTTTCATGTCCTTCAGCGAGTTTTCTCAGGGATGAGACCTAGTGCAATCGAATTTTTATATCATAAACCTACTATATTCCAAATTTCGTGAAAATCGTTAGAGCCTTTTTCGAGATCCGTTGAACATAAATGACCAGATAACCAGTTATAAAAATATAAACAGATATACAGAAATTGCTCGCTTAATATAATAGGATAAGCAAAAAATATTCATGTTGGCGCAAGCCGAAATGTGTGATACATTTCTTTAAATACTTTCACAACTTATAATAGTGGGAGGATCCACCATGCTATAAAACAAAATCATTTTTTCCTATTGATCAATACTACAGCCATCCAGACTAAAAACTGATGAGCTAATTTTTTTATCCTAAAATACTATTTGAAAAATTGAACAGTGAATTTCTCATTAGAAACTCTTACTGCTATTGTTCAATTAATTTGTAGACTTATTGATGGCACTATGGAAGCTAGATTCACTCAATCACTGCTCTGCTCTTTTACTGGACACTACTTGAACAAGCACTACATGTGCAACACTATCATGACAAGTAGTTCTCTTATATTTATATGTGGGTTCCAAACCACTGAGTGGTTGGTGGAAATTCATTTATGTCGCTGACCAATCCAAGCGCAGTTTTCAATTGAACGTGTTAATGAGAGAATGATCTATCTTTCATCTAAAACCAAATACCATATTCAATATTCGTGTAATTTGATTTTTCAATAATATTTATTGTAAAATTATTGCTGCAATGTATTCTTTCCCCTTGAAAATTCAAAAAAATCTGCAATTAGAAATGGAAATCTTTGAAGAAATTATATAGTTGCATACCTGGATCTAGATAATAAAAAAAAGAAAACTGGGAGTTTTGGATTCTGTTCCATTTGCTATTCATTGTATTAATTCCATCAATAAATGAATATACATACTATCTTCAAGAAGCAAAATATTTCTGAACTCTATTTTTGCATTTAATTTATTCAGTTATTTTTACTTGCAAAGTAAATCTGCAATTAGAAATGGAAATCTTTGAAGAAATTATATAGTTGCATACCTGGATCTAGATAATAAAAAAAAAGAAAACTGGGAGTTTTGGATTCTGTTCCATTTGCTATTCATTGTATTAATTCCATCAATAAATGAATATACATACTATCTTCAAGAAGCAAAATATTTCTGAACTCTATTTTTGCATCTAATTTATTCATTTATTTTTACTTGCAAAGGAAGAATAGTACTCTCTTAGCATACAAGTTATCATTCAACCCACCACTAAAATATAATTATCTGTCTACAGTGCGTACTACTAGCACTGTATTCGAATATAATTTAAAAGTTAACTCATCATAAAAATTAATCTGTTCACTATTGTTCCACAAGCACTCTTCAAACTCAAATACACCAATGTTAGAGGATAAGGAACTCATCGAATTTGTACCTGATATGAAAATAAATCGAACCGTACTCTTTGTTCGCTGATTAAGATTCAGTGTATTTATAGCCAGCATCCGTTCTATTCACAAGTATAAAAATATTCATTCATCATCTCATGATAAATTATTCACCAGGCTACTACAAGACCCGTTTATTAATCAATAATAAATAGGTCTACATAGCACCAATCCCTATTATATCTTATTTGAGTACGTGCTTGAGAAATGATAAGTTCCTGAAATAACCTTGTCATGAAGGAAATTGTTCTCTATGTAAATTTAAACAGGACTCAATGAATCAAAGTTATTCTAAGATGGTGTGTTTCTTCCATTCCGACTTGTTTCCTAAAGCCTGGGCCACACTTGTCATGCAGCGATCCGATCCTACTTATGTTCGATAATTCTTTGGGATAGCATATAACATGACAGACATGGACATGTGTGGCGTAGCCTACAACATTCCAGGGCATCACTGGTAATATGCAATCCAATTGGAGTGGGTTTGGATTGATACAAACTACATGATAAGTAGTCCGGGTTCAATACGGTAATATTCATATTGGAACATGATTACAATAATGTTATTTTGAATAACGGTTACGTATATTCTCTATATTATAACAAGCTACCCGACGAATGAGGTGAAATTTCGTTCATTCTAATTCGAGACAAACTGTGAATTCCAGAGGGTCGTCTCTGAATCTACAGAATAACATGACAGGTATCAAATTTATTGTGTGGTTTCCTCCTTTCAGGTTACAAACTGAGCAATTTTGAGGTCGGAGTGTCTTTCTCTTTCACTCTGAGCCGCAAACCGATCTCACTGTGTGAATCAGCTATGGTGTCAGTTGGAATCAGTTATTATTGAGTCAGTTAGAATCAGTTATTATGGTGTCAGATATTATCATGGGAATCAGTATCAGTGGTTGTAAATGGTATGCAGCTCGTGAAACATATTCAAAATCAACTGGTTGTCTCAATAGTGAGCTGTAGGTGTTCTAGACCGCTTATTGCATCAGGTTTGAGGCGCTCTTGAGAAATTGAGATCATTTCAAACTAGTTCTTCGGAACCTCTCTGCTGAGGAACAAGTTGCTTATTGCTATCTCGTACATCATCGCATACAGTATATTGTGAATAAACTATTGTTCATGAAAGTACATTCATGAAAGTACACTTGCTGGCTGCAGCAGACAGAAACAACTTTCTCCGGTTCAAAATCAAATTGCATGCGACGCGATCATAATGATGCTCATGAAACCCATCAATCAATTTTACCAGGCCTTCAGCCAACAATCATCAATAGAGATCCAGTTCCAGACATTTTTTCCCGGAGATTTTATTCATTTATCTATTTTATCATTACAATAAGCACAATCACAAAACTTTCGAATACTACAATAGAATCTATCTCAAAACTGTTTCTATTCCAATTTTTTAAATTCTATTTAGATTTTTCCTCCATTCTCATAAATTTTTTTTCAGCCAAACTTTTATGAAAACATACTGCTCAATAATATTGTCAATAGATATCTATTTTATTTGTGACAATTCAAGTGATAGGAAGAATTCTTGATTTGCATTGCGGTTGCGTTTTTGTTACAATCGAGAATGAGCGCACATTTTATGCTAGAACTACACTTACTAAATTACAACTCTCACTTGATAAACCAACTTTTCCTACGACTTTTTACTCCACTCTTGCTATGTTTTTTACTCTCTCTGTACACACTTGATGAGTGTTTTTGCATCAATACATTCGATTCAATACATACGATCGACGATGGGCCAACGAAGACTGAATTCCTTGTCTTCTGAATTTCTAAAGGCAGAATGCTGAAAAATTAGATTTGCACGTGGTAGCAGATGAGATTAGCTCGGAAAATGACCAGTGGAAGAAAACATTTTCATGAAAAACTCTCATTACGATTACGCTGTTTCTGAATGGGGAGTAGAATTTAGTAACTATTATTTTTTATTTCCAATTTATAATATTTTGTTTTTTAATTTTCATGTATAAAATTCAAGGAGGAAAGGAGGAACTTGATTTATTCACTACTGTAGCTGGAATCACGATTACAATGCAAATTTGAATGAAATTAATGATATGGTAATATTATAATAGGAATTAAAATAGTGAATTGATCAGATTATTTCTATATTACAGAATTCAATACAAAATCGAATTCATAGGAGCAGTCTTAAGCTTCGTTTACACCGGAGTTAATAACACGATTTATCAACAAAAAGTTATTAACTTGACTGAATCGTCAGAAATTTCTCTTGACAAAAGTTAATAACACTCATGTTTCTAACAGAAAATTCCTTGTCATCAGCAAGATCTTGTTATCAATAGTCTATAATTGACTTCCATATGATTTCATTTAACGAGACTATTCATATGATATAACAACCGGAATAAAAAGCAAAAAATTGTCTTCAAATTTGAATAAATTGAAACATGTGTGTGATCATTAAAATAATTTATCATCTTTATCTGATCTAATGTAAATAAATTATAATGCGTTTACACCAGAGTTTGAAACAAAAGTTTCCAACATAAGTTAATAACATTTTCTTATCGCTGATAGTTTTGTTATCAACGTTATCAACAAAAGTTAATAACTTTGTCACGTGTTTTGTCTGCAGCTGTAGTTATTAGGGAACAGCTGTAGTTGTAGGGTAGGGATGTTAGGCGAGAGGGCTGCGGGGAAGATAGTAACCTGTTATTAACAAAAAGACTCTCGATGGATAACATAAATCTTGTTAATAACAAGGAATTTTCTGTTGAAAACACGAGTTATCAACTTTTTTCAAGAGAATTTTTTGTCGATTCAGTCAAGTTGACAACTTTTTATTAATAACTCATGTTATCAACTCCGGTGTAAACGCAACTCAACATGATGTTATTAACTTTTGTAATTAACATCAGTTGATAACAAAAATGTTAAAAACTTGTGTTCTTAACTCCGGTGTAAACGCAGCTTTAGTGTGATTGCGTATATCCACATAACCCCCTCCCCTCATCACCGGATGACACCCCTTATAGATCTTGAAGGTGGACTTTGCCCCCCATCACAATATTTGAGTAAAGTCGGCGCCGCTGTCTGTAAGTTACATCTCAGTTGGAATGAGAAGCAGATAATATTATTAGAAATCGAATATTCTTTATAATAAGAGCCGAAACACACTATTGAGACTAGTTGAAGTATATCAATATTCATTGGGTTTATATTTTGATATACTATGGTGGACTAATATGATGTGCTGATTAATTTCCAGATGGATATTAATTCTAAGCCATATTAAGCTATTGAAACCATTATATAGCCATATCAAGTTATTAAAACTTTTTGGAAGAACTTGGAATTGGCTTGAAAGCCAAAGTAGTTGTTGTGTTTTATGTAAGTGTTTATGCAGATAAAGAAATGTCTGGCCAAAAAAAATACATCCAAACCAAAACCTAATCTAAATCAAGAACAGCAGTAGGAAGAATTGAAACAATACAAAGAGTATGGATTGAAGAGGAAATTAACAACAATAAATTTGGACCAAGAAAATAATATAATGGAACAACAATTGGTAGAACTGGAAGTATCAGTAAAATCAAGAAAGGAAAAGATTCAACAAGAAATAATATGCAATCTAATTTATGAGCTGGACAAAAGGAATAACAAAAAATTAATATCGAAAAAGAAATTATTGAAAAGTCTGATAATTGAAAGTCAAATTATTGAAACTGATCGAATCAATCAAGTACGCTGAAATTGATCAATTTAAGCGGAATTGAAAAATATTTTAATTCTGAGGGTACACTAGAGAGCTTCAGAGGTAGAGAGTGTTATGAATAAGTTGGAGGTAGTTGGGCGAATACTAATAATAATAATAGTAACCCGGAAATTTCATCACTAATGATATGCGTTGTAGAGAAGAGATAAAGTAGAGAGAATTAAATACAAGAAAATGTTTTTACTAGTAGAACGCTACAGGGAGCTGGGAGGTCAATCAACTGAGAGCATGTTAAAATAATAATAGATTTCCAAGCTGTAGGTTGGACTGTATTCAAGCACAAACTCTACAAATATAGAAAATGAATGAGAGGCTTTATTATTTTATTATTATATTATTATTATCATTAGCCGTCGAGCTCCCGAAGTGGAAGACGATGAGTATGATTAATGATCGTTGACTTGGTGTTTTCTTGTTTGTCCACCAGCTTTTCATTTTTTGAGAAAATACATCTTTTCTGTCTTCACTCCGTCTTGTTGGAGAAAGTATTTAAACTTGCTCCCAACTCATGTATGTTTCACCTCTGAATTAACTTCCCATTCCTTCACTCTTGCTAAAGAACTATTTTGATTGGTAATTAATTTCATTATCAGTCATTTTTGCCAAAACTAGACCTTCTTTAACGTTTTCATGAGATGTTTTATTATTAATTCATTGAGAGCGAAAAATGAGTAGTTGCACTCTGGACTAAAGAAACAATATAATTATGCATTTAGAGTAAATTGATTATTGATCATAGTTGAATAATCAATCAATGAAATAAAAAAGATAATCAACGTTGACAATAGGTCAAATTAAATGTAGTTTCACTTTACATTATAAATTGATAATAACAGGCCTATTCATATTAGGCCTAATATATGAGAGAAATAAGCTAATACATATTTTCATTCTCAATAGCAGTAACTAAGAAAAAAAACATTACACAAACAGCCAAAAGCGTGATAGGATTTTGCATCAAGTAACTTGATTTCAACTATTACAGCTAAAGTTGGAGTTTTCACATGCACATTCTGAATTTGCTTGTATCATCACCACAAAATAATAATATAACCCGCCAAAATGTACGAAAAATATTGTAAAAAAAAAGAAATTTTGGATTTTTGATAGCTTCCTGCTCTATGAAATAAAATTGGATTCTCGAAAGATTCCTGCTCTCTACAATGAAATTATAATTCTGTAGAACATGGAGAATTTCAATACCGTAGCACCGTAGGGCGTAAGGCTATTATTTAATTGAATGAAAAATATATCTGTTGATGTTGATGCAGGTACATCATTAATAATTTGAGGTATCCAATGTATCTAATTATAATGTTTTGTGATAATCTGTGGGCTCGATATAGTATATTTATTTCATACTATTAGCAGTTAGCCCGTGCTCCGCAAGGGGCTAATTAAAACTTGACATACTGAAAACTTGACTTACCGACATATTGAAGAATTTAAAATAGGCCTATAAACATCGTTACATTCAGAATCTATATACAAAGTTTCAAGTTAATCAGTTGAGTAGTTCAGACGTGATGATGCGTCATTCGTGAATTTTTCATCCCATACGTGTATAGGCCAATTCTTTCCTTTATTATATTATAGATAAATGTCAACAGTGATCAGAGTGTTAATTCAGTGATCAGCACTGATCTGGAATTTATTCGTTTCTTGGCCTGGATTTCTCAACGTGCCGCTTTTAAATTCTGCGTGTTACTTTGAAAAGTGCGTCACCTTAATGCGTGTTATATACATATCTTACTGTTCATATACATGTCAACTGTATATTATGCTACTGCATCCATTAAAGTGGTCATCAATCGATGTCAAGGTTACATGTTTCATTTAATGCAACTTACTCACCGGACTAAGTACTTAATCCTCATCTAAGTCCATTTTAAAATCGCGTTCATGTTGGGCCATGTCCGATTCATTCCCTATAAGGTCATTTATCACACGAGCTATCTACTAACTCAATCTTGATTTTTCACTTATGATCTAGTTGAAAAATGATCTAATTTCTTTTAGATGGTGATCTTTGAAAATTTAAGTCATTGCTTGTTGATCAAATGAACCTTCATAGATCGAGAATTCTGCTTAATTATTTCAACTAATTTTTACATACACTATAGACTGAATAAATTATACTATGTCCGAGGGGTAAACCCAATGAATTAATCCACTTTTCTTCTTCAAATACAGCTCAATTTCTTTACTGACATGCAGTTTTTCTAAGAAAGCTATTGTTTTTAATACAAGGTTGATATTTGGGAAGTGTCCGTCTTGAATTTGACATACCATTCATAAAATAATATTGATTAGATTCATCTAACCAAACCAACAATCATATTGTAGAGGAGTTCAAAATTGCAGATGAATAGTAGCCAACGTTTGGATCAGGTATGCAATCAAAGATAAGAACGAAAGAAATTAGATGAGAAAAATGTGAATGAATAAAAAGAAGAGAAAGTAGTAGTAGTCGGAAATTGGATGAATACAAAAAATATAGGATTAAATGGATATTAGTAAGCTGCAATTAATTATATACTGTATTTTGTAACAATAACATTTCATGACTGTCAAATTATTAAAAAACTTCATGCGTATTATAAGAGATGTTAAACCACAATAGAGTTATATCTATTTGTAATAAGTAATTCATTAATACTGGGACTTAATAATCTTCAGAGATTCACCCGAACCGAAAAAGTGAAATTTTGCAAAGGCTTGTCCACTCTATTAATTGAAGTGACTCCAATATGATTATTTGTGATATTTGTGAAAATTGTGTGACCGTTCCTAACCTTGAGCGTTCTGTAGCTCATTATGAAAGAGGTAGATGAAGCTGATAACAGTATTATTGAATTATAGTCAACCACATTTTTGTTGTGTGGCTAGTTTAATGATCTGATCTTTCAATGATCTTTCAAGCACAAGAATAGGAACTCTTCGAGGCTCCCTTGTTCATAGAAGAGTGAAAGGTCAACATTTAATTTATCAACTCCAGTGACAATGATTGATTACAACCGAAGTGATATTCAATTATTACATATTCATATTTTTCAAACCTAAAGATAAGCTACCGCTCACGTTAAGAGTAACCGTATGAGCCTACTACTCCTCTGAATTTGTTTCATGAGTTGTAAAATCGCTTCCCGGTGGTTCGGAACTCACCTAAAACTGTTGGTCCATTCATATCGCATTATCATCCGCCTCATGACCCATGCACAAGCCTAGAACTCATGTGTGGGCATCAGCGTCAGCAAAAAATCTGCACAGTTGGTGAAATTGTCAACTTGGAGAACTTATAGGTTCAGTGAAGAAACCATGATTGGTCATAAATTATATTTTTGTATTCAGTGATGAAATCATGACTGTTCACCTCGAATGATGAATTGAGCGTTTCTTTTTTTTAAGTAGCTAGGACTTCAGATCTTGATACCTCATCGTCAGCACTAAGCAATTTTAGCAATTAATTTTTGAAATTATGTTGGTATCCTCAGGTTCAAAGATGGTGTGGAAATGGATGAGCTGTTCCGATGCAAATAGACATAAAGAAACTTCATAAAGTGAAAAACCGAACATATTACAGAACACTATTGCACTATTGAATTTCTGCAATGCATGAATAAATTTCTATCAATGTCAGTTCAACGTTTACCATATCCAGTAATTTGTCCTAGTCCTGTGTCATCATTGTACAGGTATGGATGAGACGACTGAAGACTTTCACACTTCGTTAATTTCTGTTAATTACTGGTACGTGCAATTAATTATCACCGACTGTTTTGACCTCTTTTTCTATCCGTCGTCTTTTCGCCAGCTTTCGCAACTGGTGACCTTTTTCCAGCTTTTTGCGAATATTGGAAACTGTCACAAGTTTCACTGTTTCGTGAAACTATTAAACATCAATTCTCTCATGCTAATAACGCATCATGATTATAATTAGAATAATTATCAGCCATAAGTATATGCCCACGCCCAAATTCTCTCAACCACTCCTTAATAATAATTACTCAATTATAATGAGACGTTCATCATTAAACTGTGTACTAAATTTCTCTTTCACTTTGAAATTATTGATGTATCGGAGAATCGAACTGATAGAATTTTTCATTTACCTTATGTGGTACCATGTAGTTAAGGTAAATAGTATTATCATGCTGTGAACTAAAATGTATTGCATCACTCTTATGAAGTCTAACATTCCATGTAAATGATGTATCAGCCTAGAAACGCTATCCTGTATTATGTAAGACAAACTATGAACGGTCACAGTTTAAAATCTGGTGTATGGATGCATTCTACATTACAATTTGCAAATCATTGATGAAAGTTCTCGACTTCATTGTGAGTTTACATTTAATTTCACTGCCAGGAACTTTTAATCGATATTAATATTGAACATTATATTGACTGTGCCAAAATAATAAGAAAGTTGAACATGATATCAACATTTGGGCCAAGACCAATTATTTTTTCTGCCTATAAGAAGCTAATCACTAAGAGTACTCCTATGGTGTGTGTGCTTGCTTGCTGATACTCTCTAATCTATGATCCTTTTAGTAAATCCTTCCAAATTTTCATCCATCCGGTCTTATCCTTTTTCCCATCCCATCATAACTTCTTCCATCCCATCCTCATACCTACATTCTCTTCACTTCTCCTTGTACATTTTTTGCCCTCTTGAGGATTGAAGGATTTCCTAGAACATGGGTAACTCTAGTTAGATAACCTTTTTATCCATTCCTATTTTTACAACGCAGTTCCTAATTGATATGTTATGATTTTTGTTGTATTATTTGCATTTTTTAGAATTTTATATTATAATTGTTGTATTGTATATTGTGTGTGAAAATGAATGAATTGAATACATTCGAAAATAGATATATTTTTCGAATAGATGTTTGCTTCATTGAGGCCTTGACACGAATCAAAAGCATATCATCATATTAAGCAGATCATCGTGTTCAATTTCTAATAGTTCAGCCAATACTATTTGAGAGAAGTATTTGTCCTCACAGGCATAGCCAACATAGATGAGATAGGCACTGTGTCTGTGCTATTGGTTCTGACATTGGTAGGTGTCTCCTTGAGGATTGGTCACTGCTCTAGCAACAGACATGAGCTTCAAAACCACTTCTTGGTTGTTGGAAACTCATCTGAAACTGTGCAGATAGCTTTATGATCATTTAATTGTGAGGCCGCATGATATAATCATATCGTAATTAATTAATCCACTCCTATAAATAACAAAGAATGGGGCTAGACACTAGATCAGTGGTTGCCAAACTTATGAGCCTGTGAGCTAGAATAGCATTTATAAATCTTCTAGTGAGCTACCAAGGAATATTAGAATAAAGAAACTATCTTTTATCGCCTATAAAGATACATTAATTTCTAGTGTTGAAATCTACTTATCTCATAGCAATAAGTATAACAAAAGTTGAAATTTACATTTTAATGAGAGCAGTGGAACTCTTTTTGGCGATCAAGTATTTTCTTGACTTTGTAGCCGCCATTCTGATGCAGTTGTCCTAAACATGTCCCTATATCGATTTTTTATGAATTTCATACTTGAAAAAGATGATTTGCACAAGTAGGTAGAGCTGAGCATAGCTTTCAACCTCAATGCAACTTGAATAATAATTAGATATTTTTCTTTGGGGACTTGAGGCCAAATATTTCCAGTTGTAGAAAGTGATCTGAGAGACAAGATCATTTTAAAATCTACAAATTCCATTTCAACTGAAGCCTGATCTCCACCAAAATGTTTTACAACACAAGCTGCAAAATCTTCTGCATCGATCTCTACAAAAGGAGAGTTGACGAATTGTACCATATTCGATATGCTTTTAAAATATTGAGATCGTTGATCAAACTGTTGTCTCAAGTCTGAATTGTAACGTATTCTTGGTTATTGCTGAGGTGCTGTGAAGGATTCTTCTCGTCATTGATTTTCTTCAGACTGGAAAAGTGTTTATATTCAAACTGGATGACATTCTTTTCCCACATCTCAAGCTCCTTGGAAAACGATTTTACAGTTCAAATCATTCCACCGATGTCCTTATCTTTCCTTGAAAAAGCAAATTTAAATCATTCAACTTCTCAGTTATATCTGTGAGAAATGCAAAATTTTGTAGCCATGTTTCTCAATGCATGGTTGACAACCCAAGCATTTCTGTGAGCTACCAAAAACCAGCCCACGAGCTACCGGTAGCTCGCGATCGACTGTTTGGCGACCACTGCACTAGATCATGTAAGAATATATTATTGATTTCTGGTCTTTCATTACAGGTAGTATATTGAGTCAGAAAGTAGTAATTCATTTGAATTGTATAAACAAAAATGTCAGTCAGATTGAATAATAATTGGGAATACGTAACATATTCATCACACAAATGACACAGCGATCTGTCGTATTTGACAGACAAAACAATGTAATATGGCTATCGGCGATTATTTCCCCATGAGCAAATATTGCGTCTAGCAGTAATATTGTTGGAGCTATCACGTGATAGCAAGTCGAGTTGACCGTGGAGTACTGAATGAGATTGACTTGAAACTGACAGCATTCCTTATAGATAACCTCAATGCTTACCATTCAATTAATTCTGACCGTACAAAGTGAATCTCACTGTAGGTGGTTACTACACCTTACCGATTTTGGCAACGTTACAATTCAAAGATGAAAGTTGGCTGCGAATAGTTTAGTTTTGTTGTGAGCAAGCTGAGCTCTTCCTCAATGCACAGTTCAAACCTGGAGGAAAAGTTCTCAGGCGGCTGTCAGACTGTTGATATGTGTGACAGACACTACACGGGAGGGCACTGTTGGTATGGATAAAAAGAAGCGAATTAAGGCTCGTGTCCAAGTGTTTCGCAATTGCAGAGGCTTGTCGTGTGTCCCTTGTGGCCAACTGTATGATCCAGGGCACACCACAGCACATTACATCAGGAGGGAAGTGTACACAGAAAAGTCTGCACAGATAGGAGTGACCGCTCACTTACACACACTCACACACTTACATGCCGTCAAACAACTTACATAAACTGCAACAACTAACTGGTCCACTTTGTGAGGCTCCCATATAAAAACCTGTTCGATTTGGTGTGTGTGTGTGTGTGTGTGTGTGTGTGTGTGTGTGTGTGTGTGTTTCAGGCCTTTGACCTCAACTTTTTGCCATTTTTATCAACTCACTAAACGGTCACTTTCTTTGGCCAGGTCCCGAATTGAGGATGCAGTGACCAAATGACACCTTGGTTCTAGTGAACATAGTTATCAGGTGATATGATGATACTGTATCTTACAAATGATGGTTAGTTTACTATGATGTGGGTTATAGGTGTCATTCAGTTGCATACTAATAGTATGGTTGTGGATAATTGGATGATAAAATCTTATTGTTCCGAAAATTGAACAGAGTGTTGGAAATTGACAAAGTGTTTCTGATGATGACCTATAATGAGGGTAACTGTAATAGCATAGACTAAAAATAAACATAGTCTTGAATCTGTGATAATAGGTATCAATCAGTGGAAATTAATGCCAATGTATATAAGATTGAGGTAAAAAATGTCAAGTCCACTAGCAACTTATTCCCTATCATTCATTAGTCTTTCAGTTTCTTCTAATATAATATATTATTATACATCATTGATGTATACAAGCGAAAGATTTCAGTATAAAAGTAAGTATATAGGTATTAGGTATCATCGTGGATAATTAAATATTGAACCCTTATCATTTTTAAAATTGAATTGACAAGGTGATGTAGCTACCAATAATGAATGGCACTACTCATCCATTCAGTTTCTTAATACTTTGGTAATTGATGATATGAATGTGTAAAAGAATGTCGAAATTCAATGTGGAAACGTATTATTTCGAAATTTGAATTTATCCAATTGAAAGAAGTGGCTTCAGATTTATAAATATCTATCATCCTTTAGATCCCATTCAATTGAGTCAGGCTTTTGAGAATAATCTCTTGAATTTCAACTGTAAGAAAAATGAATTGAGTGATTGGATCACCAACGATCACAGAGCATGAGTCAATTATAATGGTTCGTCACCTACATAATAATAACGAAATACATAATAATAAATACTAAAACTAATATTAAAGTTTTCTGTCATTGAAATTATCAAATCTTTTATCACGTCAAGACATTTATATAACAGAACAAGGAACTGTTGGAGATATGATCTGATTGAAAACTGTAAACTATGTACCTAATTGAGTGCTTCAAAAATTAGATTTCATGCCAATAATATTAAATATGACGTAATTCAGGAAAACTATGACGTTCAATTAGGTTCTCTGTCGCTCTCATATTAGTTTCATTGTTTTTACCAATACGATTTGCATTTTTTTCAAAATGCAGCCACTGAAGGACTCCAATGAATGATAGGGAATGAGTTGCTAGTGGACTTTACATTTTTTTGGTTTAATTCATTCAATCAGACATCATACATTATTGTTAACCAATGTGTAATAGAATCCAAACATTTATAGTTCATCCTCATAATATTCTACGATCTTCTCGATTTTATCGACTTATAATATATGAGAATTTTTCCAATAAGAATTATTCTCCAAATTCCATATTGGATTATATTCAATGATATGATAATCCTATACCATTAAACGAGCAATTTCTGTTCATATGTTTAGATGTTTATATGTTTGTATTTCACCGGATCTCGAAAACGGCTCTAACGATTCTCACGAAATTCAGAACATAGTAGGTTTATAATATAAAAATTCGATTGCAGTAGGTCTCATCCCTGGGAAAACTCGCTGAAGGACATTGAAAGAATAATTATTATTTATCCTTGGGAAAACAGCTGATAATAATTATTTCGTCGTCTGTTGATAATGGAAGTGAGTGAGCGAGTTCATATGTGTGTGGGACTGTGTCAAAATTATGACTCAGCTGTTGAACTTTTGTAATCATTCAATCAGGTACTTAGTGCCGGTTGCAAAAAAGCCGGGTTATTTTCAATCCTGATTAATTCCAGTAGAACCATCTTTTTGAAATGATCTTCTCTGATTTGGTTCACGTGAAATTAATCAGGATTAAAATTTAACCAGCTCTTGTGCAACCCGGGCCTTTGTGAGGGAAATTTTTGCATTATCTCAAATGGCCTGGGAATTATCTCAATTCACTGTGATTAGATAGAACATTTATGTACGAACTAAAAATAGTACTTTACGTCACAAGTCCGGTAACGATGATTTACCGCATAAGTATGACTGTTACTGCCCAAAACGTAGTTGAGGGCAGAATTATCATACAAATGCGGTAAATAAGTTACCGTACAAGTTACGTACAATATGTTTTGTCATATTTATCTGAGAAAGAATAATATTGCTGAGAAACAGAAACCATTACCTGCTTATGATCGAGTTACTACATTTTAAAAACATGACCTAACCCTTAGCGCCTAGTTCATAACAGACATCGAGCTCAAATAAAATAATAAAGGCCTATATTATAAGATTTCAGATGAGTTCTTATAACTTGAAACTTCTTAGATGAGTTCTTAAATTATTTGAGTTATTATACTAACATATGACTATATTAACTATAGAACTAGGAAACATACTCGATTGTAAAGAAAACATATGATCTCTTTACAGTATAGTATGCTGTAATGAAAATCACATGTTTTCTTGTTCTGCAAACAGCTGTTCACCGGCTTGATTAATTGCATGGAAAACAGCTGCAATTAAATAAGTATGACAAAAATATTATAATAATTTCTTCTTTCGTAATAAACTTTTCACGCTTTTGTACTCCAGAGCGAGGCTCGGTCCCCAATATTGACTTTTCGCCACACTGCATAGAAAGCAGCTGTTTTCCAGTCCCTACATATATCTGAAAGACATTGTTTGCAGACGACTCTCGTCTGACGTCAGAACAGGTTTCTTTCCGGCCTAGGCCGGATAGAGTACCCTTTCCAGCCACTAACATGGAACTAAGAAAGGTGATCAAAAAACAGCTGATCAAAAAACTTTTCATTATTCAATAATTAAAACATTTATAATAATATCATCTTATTGTCATTTGAAAGAATAAAAAAGTATAAACTCAACCTCCCACATAATTGAACATCATCTTTTAGGTTATTTAGACAAATCAAAATAAAAAATAAAAATACTTGGACAATTTCCTGATATTCAGATTACCTCAGATTTGCTAGAGCTATCACCTTCCACTTCTGCTTTCGGAAGTGCTTAGTAAACAACTATTCTCATACATATATTGTTTATTTTTGTGTGTGGCGAAAAATAGCGTTCGCACCACGGGCAAAAATGTTTTTCCGGCTCTCAATCTTTCCTAGTCCTCGGCCTACGGCCACGGACTTGAAAACCGATTTCGAGCCGGAAAAATCTCATTTTCTGCTCTAGGTGCGAAATATACTATTTTTATATAGAAATGAATATAGGATTCGATTTACTGTACTTATTCATGTAGGATTACAATATAGTATCCTTGCTATAAAACACTTCACTTGAATGGGCTACTTTTTTACAAATTACAACGACTAGTTTTGACCATAACTTAGGTCATTTTCAAGTTGAAATGTCACCTAAGTCATGGTCGAAACTAGTCGTAGTAATATTTTAAAGTTTTAAATAATAAAGGGTTCTACAAGTTTTCATATTGTTTTTATTAATATGCTTGGTATATAACATAACCTATTTTTGGTCATACTTCCATCAAAATTCGGAAAAAAACAGTTTTGGGCTAGGCCTGTTGGTCCTTGTGTATATGATTTGTGTAAATTAATAAAAACAATATAAAACTTGTAGTAACCTTTTATTAAATCATTTTTGAAACTTTGAAACATTTTAACGACTAGTTTCGACTTACTTTGGAAATTTTCAAGTTGAAATGTTTTATTGAAAGGGTACTACAAGTTTTATTAATTTGAATAGAGTAGCCCATATAAGTGAAGTGATTTTATGATTTGTGTATTATGGAATGTAAAATGAATAGATGAATAAGTGAATATTGAGTTGTATCTACATGCATCGACATGTAGAGAATTTGAGCAAATGACAACCCATTCTTGGAAAAGAACACTCAAGGATATCCTTCTCATGACACAATACCATCATTTCTGAGAGGTCTATAAGAGGAATTTTATATAAATCAGGATGGAATTAGGAGAATAGGATACTGTATAAGGAGAACATGAAATAGCTATATGATTACAGCCTTTTTGATGCAAGATACTCCAATGGATGTTATATCTCCTTTAAAATCTATTATTGTTTGTTTTGGTTATGACTTACGATTGCACAAATAATTCGATTGCCGACAAGAATAAGGTTTGCTAATGATAATAACAATAACAATGCGCAGTATGAGCACAGGTGGTACTGCGCAATTTCATTCATACACTTTCATAATCTTCATCATATTATGTGTCAAGATACACCTTCTTCCGTGGTACTTTAGCCTCAAAAGAATTATTTATTGTTGGATGGAATTTGAATAAGCGTTTATGTTTCTTGAGCATAAGTTAGGAAATTTGGAACCGACTCAAGTATCATTCAACTCGAGTACTGGCGACTGAGCGACTGACAATTGCTCCGTTATTATGCTAAGTGAATAAGGTGTGCTCAATGCTCACTCGTACTAGAGTGCTGTTGTCTCTCATATTATTTTCTCAATGCTAGATGTGTCTACTCTGCCTTCCTGCTCCAAGTCGGATCGGATTGACGTATCCGTTCCTGAGTTTATGAATGAAGCAACTCTTGTCACTTGCCATTTCATGAAAAAACATGGAAGGTTACTAGGAAATGCTCCACCCACATGATTTCTTAAGATATTCAAAAATATCATTTTTTTCGAAAAGACTTTCCACAAAATAGAGAATAAAACTTTTCCTATGATTACCAACTCCATCAAAAACTAATCTTACTCGATCCTTTGATCAACTAGATTGTCGTGTCAGTACTTCTTGAGAAGAAACTCTTTACTTCTGTTTGAGGAGAAAACTGATTGGTATAGGAGTGGCTCATATGTGGAAATACCAAAAACATAAACAATTTCAACTGATTTGATTGAACATGAGAGTTGAATCTTGTATGCAAGGACATGACCAGTATAGGTTTTCTAAAGGTTTTGTTTTTCTACAGCAAAGTACTTAGCGATAGGATGCTTATATTGTTCTCAAACAACGATCCGAAGACAACAGCATTCCAAGCGCTTTCTTACCCACAGGGCTAATCAGTGCAAACCTTCTTTTGTTTTAGAAGGAATAGAAGGCTCTATAAAATTCAATACCAAGGAAGTATGTCAGTGCTGATATCATTAGTGGATTCAATAAAACTTTGTAGCAGCAGCAATATTACAGTAGAAGATGGTAAATAGAATAACTAACGCTGCAGGACTTGAAAAATTTTAAATTGGATTTTAATTCGCGAGTCATTGCAGTGAATCGAATAGTTATATAACTTCTGAGACGTTCAAGATGTATCCAACTTAATATATTGATAGTAAGTTATAGTCAAAAGTTATGAGTGGAAATTTTTTTTCTTTCTGAAAATAATTTAAAAACTCAAGCACGTGGATAATTTTTTTTCAATTATGGAGAGTGTAAATAATAAGTTCCCCTCCCCTCTCGAGTAAGTACCCCACTTCTTGAAGGTAGTTATGAAAACAGGCAAACATGTGGTGGGAAAGTAAATAAATATCTCAGTAAAAGGGTAGATGAATACTTCGCCCCATTTCCAATGTCAAAATTAATCATGAAACTCCATATGCATCAATCTCTGTGAGTATTTGCTAAGTGGCATTAATTTTCCGACAAAATTATCAAAATAATATTAAAAACAATCATGATTTATGTCTGATTGGAAGATAATGTGTTACATAGCATGTAACAAAGATAATGTGTTACATAGCATGTAACAAAGATAATGTGTTACATAGCATGTAACAGAGATAATGTGTTACATAGCATGTAACAAAGATAATGTGTTACATAGCATGTAACAAAGATAATGTGTTACATAGCATGTAACAGAGATAATGTGTTACATAGCATGTAACACATATAAGTGTTCATCAAGGCTGAGTTTGAAATATAAAGTATTGGATGAAGAGAGTTAATTTATACTTATTTTTGTAATAATGCAGATAATGTTGATACTGAATAATATTGATATGATAATTGCTCAACAAGTCAAATTGCAAAAATTGAATTTACTCAAGGAAAAGAATGTTTCTAATTCGCTCAAATTGTTGTAATTGTGGACTACTGAGCTATAAAAAGCAAAATGACTACAATATTGGAGAATTGCATGTGGAAATGCGTTTAGCGGCATTCTCTCTGAAGTGACTTTCAATTGCTTCAGTTTTTAAAAACAACACGTAAAGAATATCCAACTTCCTACAGTGTTTTCAAGCACATTTTTATGAGACATGAGTGAGTATAAGAAAATTCACTCTGAATTGCATTGAACGCAGGATGCTTATTATACTGTTCACTTGATCTTACTGTTGAAAAGGTTATAAGAATGTGGTTCTAGTTATATAAACAGAAGCTCCCAGATCTCTGTCAGGAAGTATCATGTTAGTGACTTGAAATTAATATTCATGATATGTTATCAAATGCATATTGGAAAACCCAATAATAATAATTTAAGATCTGAACTTATGAATGAATGTACTAGTTGGAGGTAATGCAGAAAAATGTCTTAACATTGACATAGAAAGAAACTAAACTTTGGCGCTTGAGCAGAGGGTGTGAGGGGTATGGAATACTCCACCAAAGAGAGGTGCGGAAAATTATGAAAATATACTTTCAATTTGGTGCGATATTTCGCAATTTTAACTTGAGGCAACTTTCTATTCATTTTTTTGTTCTCAGTGGGCCGCGAATTATTTGATTTCCCATTGAAAATTTGATAGGCCTATGGTTTTTTGATTATATAACAAATATAATAGAACGGAATATCGTCCTAATAGTCAGTCAATTGTTTTAAAAATAATAACATTGTAGCCCTGAATATGCTCACTCATTATTAGATAGCCTGCTATAATTTTGGCTCCAAAGTAATATTCAAACAAACTCTAACATCATAGCCTTAGTTTTTACTTGAACAATCTTTTTACTTTAGAGCTCAAAATTAAATTTAGGGGGAGTGAAAGAAACCATTTTCCCGAATATAGAAGGGGTTGTGTCCCCTCTGTCCACGGTGGAGCAACTCTCGTTGATCATAACTGGGAAATTATGGGGAAACACTCTAAAAAAACCTTCTGGAGCATTGTTGAAGGATATGAACTACTACAGGCGGTCACACTTCTCAACAACATTCATCAATTAAATAAACAATAATCAACTAGAGTAATATAATATATATATATTGAATTTTTTTCATAATAGTTGGTAAAGAGTAACTGAATTGACTATCATTGAGGTTCCATCTGAAGATCTCTGCTTTCTTAGTCCCTATGCACTAGCATAATTATTATCAATGTGCTATTCTCTTATTTATTATTCCGACTTAGACAGAATTAAAAAATAATATTGCATTGCAAACTAATGTTTGTGGCTAATCCAGCCACATAAAATAGGCAGGTCCCATTTCGGGGTGGGGATACATCGTCATTATGTACTACACCACTGGAGCTACTGATTCGAAGCTAAAATTCCGTTCCCTTTCACTGAGCTGAAAGAAAAATGCTATCGGGCCTAATTTTAGGGAATTGTTGGAACCTCCTCAGTAATAAAAATCAATCAATCAGGTCTCGCATACATGTTCGGCCAAATGTTTACATGGAGCTAAATCATAAACGTATAATATAATTGCCTATTACAGCATTAGTCACTTCAATCCCAATTATTAGCTTACAATCGGTTCAGTACCGATCTGAGACTACTGTAAGTTCATCCATTTTCTCATCATCTCCATTGTACATACACTATATACATCATATCACTGTATTATACGAGTATTATATCACTGTATACATTTGATCTATACACTTCGTGCTATACACTGTATTATTTGATCAGTATTATTTTCAAAAGTACACACTTCTTCAGTTTTGTTGCCTTACAATCAAACTCAACAGAAACATCTACAACGAAGCTACAATGAACAAATCAAGTTCATAGCTTTGTAAACAAGTTGAATGACAATTGGCCACCTCCAACAAATTGTCATTATTTTTCCATGAATATGTGAGAGCGCGGTTTTCCTCATTATCGCACACAAGAGTATGTTAATGAGCAGCAGTCATTTGTTTGGCACTCGTTTCACGTCAATTGTTCAGCTAGCCTCAAATGTTTCTTTGCCTGTGACGAATTGTCAGTGTACTGAATACGGTGAATATCTATAGATTGGATTGGACGTAAGTCGAAGGGAGTGTCTACTTACTGCGAGTTGGGAATTGCCCATATAACTATATTTATGTACTGCAGCTGTGTTTTTTATACACGTGAACTTCATGAATATATAGTTCTATTGAGTTAACTTATGTATACACAATTTATCTGGAGCTTCGCCAACAACTTACAATGCGTTCCGCGTGCCTGATGTTGTTGTTCGGTCACTGGCAAAGAAATTATGGAAAAAGAGAGGGAAAGATAAGAAAGAAGGAATGAAGAAGAAAAAGAAGAAGAAAAAGAAGAAGAAGAAGAAGAAGAAGAAGAAGAAGAAGAAGAAGAAGAAGAAGAAGAAGAAGAAGAAGAAAAGAAGAAGAAGAGAAGAAGAAGAAGAAGAAGAAGAAGAAGAAGAAGGAGGAGGAGGAGGAGGAGGAGGAGGAGGAGGAGGAAGAAGAAGAAGAAGAGGAAGAAGAGGAGGAGGAGGAGGAGAAGAAGAAGAAGAAGAAGAAGAAGAAGAAGAAGAAGAAGCAGAAGCAGATGAGTAGGAGTGAGAAACATAATTGCTTTCAATTAGTTGGTGGATTATAAACTGGCCAAACTCCTTACAATATTATCAATCTTCAAATTCAAAAGGATTGGATTGAATAGGTCACTTCACTTTGAATCACAATTTAGTAGTCGTCAATCCTAGATTAGAGTGATACCACAATATCAGTTGTATTATTAATTAATTCCACAAAAAAATATTCAGCTAGTCAGCCCAAGTAAGATTAATTATTGTATAGCTGTGTGGATTAGAGGGTGGAAGAATCGATAGAATTGTTCTGAACTTTCATGCTCAGCTCTCCTATAGTGAGGTCCACGTTATAATGACAGTGTTTGATTAGCAATTGTATTGCTATCCTTGTCTATCATTCAACAAAGCGGATAGCGCTATCTCTTTCTAGCTTTCCTCTGTTGCCAGATAGTTTTTTAACAATGTAGAAATATAATTAATTAACAAAATGATTATAAAATCATTGAAAATATAATTGCTTGCTAGGTAAAATAAAATTGTTCATTTTAAACGCGAATGAACAGTTAATATTTCATCAATAAACCGGTATCAGTATTAATTACCTTCCATAGAAGGCATTGACAAGACTGAGGATCGGAGACTTTTATTCTCCCATCTTTGTCTACTACCGTTATAACGTGGACCTCACTATAGAGTCGTCATGATTGAAATACTTATGAATCAAATTTGTATGAGTAATATATTTCTTGACCATTTCGATGATTACTTACTTGATGATGCACTTCTTCCATGAATTCAATCTTCAACAGGGAAATTATACTTGTTGAGGAGAGCACTAGACAGGGAATAAATTTGAGTTTACTGAAGTTTCCACACAAAATACCAATGTTGTAACAGGAAAAACGGAGATAAGAGAACAGGAATGAGCCTGACCCTGTTTAGCACGAAATTGGATGTAGCTCTTCAGCTGCTCATGTATTCATGATTTTCATAAAACATGCATATTGTAGGATATCATTTTCTTCGATATTATGAAATTATAAATTATCAGATAAAAACAGTTACAACTAGAAGTTTCGAAGGATCCTAGTTAATTTTTTGAAGAAGCATCATTTAAAGCTGGTGGGTTCTAAGGGGACTAGAAGATTAGAAGATGAAAAAACATTGATTTCATGGTGTTCATTCTTATTCTTCATTCCACAATTTCTAACCCCTTGTTCAGTCAATGTGAGAAAGCAGCGAATCCAATTATTCATTTGGGATTCACTCCTCACTTACCACACTCGACACAGTATGAGTAATGCGATGAAAATTCGAGATAAACAGGAATAACCAGTACCACTTACACACCTGTATGAATACAAATTAAATAATCTGTGTGGGTCCGACGCACAGTAACCCGTGTTGCGGTCGTATTCCGGCGACAGTCAGGATGATTGCCGATTGCAATCTGAGACTCGGGTCGGATTGTGGGCCGGTGTGACCTTGCATTGCTTTCACTGAGTGCGCAGAGTGGCCGCCGGAGAAAGTGAACATGGAACCACTGCCTGCAAATTCATCCCGGTAGTGTCATCTACTGACAATGACCCGACCACTTCCTAACAGACCATATACTTCATTCAAATACCACCTACTTATACTATGCAATATATACTAGATACTTAGTATATACTAGATACTGGTAGTTTTAGCTTTTGGCACTTTTACTTTCTACAAACATCAACGGAAATCACCGTACCACACCGATTTACAAATCGACTTCCATCTAATTACTAGAGGACGTAGGAGATCAAGTGGGAGGAGGATGAGAAGGAGAATGAAACTGAACACCTAGACGAAGATGAAAAGAAGAAGAAGATGAAGAAGAAGAAGAAGAAGAAGAAGAAGAAGAAGAAGAAGAAGAAGAAAAAGAAGAAGAAGAAGTAGAGAAGGAAGGAGAAGAAGAAGAAGAGGGAGAGGATAAGAGGGAGAGTGAAGAAAAAAGGACATAGCTTGATTAATTCATTGATACACTATTAATAATTATTAAATGATTGAGACAGGACCAACAGGCACAGACCAAAACTCTGTTCCTCCCCAAACTTGGATTCATGAAACAATTCAACAGTCCAAAAAATGAAATAATATTCTATCACTTTCTAAATTTGTTTCCAATTTTCAGTTCAAACACGAACAAGAAACTTGAATTCAGATACTAAATTGAATAATTAAACACGAATAAGAATGGGTGAATAATACAGGAATAGAAATGTATTATTCAGAAAATATATAAGAAGGAAGGAAAGAATAGGATGTGGAGGAAAGGATGTGGCAAAAGGAGAAAAATATCATAAGAAGAAGAAGGATAAAGAAGGATAAATAAACGTAAATGAACAGGAGGAAGAGACAGTAAAACCAAGAAAGGATAAGGAAAGTATTAGAAGAAAAGTATAATGATGAGGAGGAGGGAGTAGAAGGAGGATAATAAATAGTACAGGTTGAAGGAGAATAATGAGAAGAACAAGGAGGATAAAAAGTCAGGAAAAGGAGAAGTATCATTTCTCGAATTACTCATGCACCTGTCGGAAGAAAGTGAAACTTATTTTTTATCGGTTCATCTCTAGTAATATTACTAACGAGACTTAACAGCCCTGTCTCTTCCTTCAGCTAATGATTTGTTACATCTGCGTTGATGAATTTTCCTGTGATGCCGGAAGAGCTTGAAGGTCAAGATTTATGAATTGCTGTTCATTATTAGAGCGAATCATGTTCCAAATTAATAACTATAACTAGTATGCTTCCAGAGTAATAGAGAGTTTGAAGGGATTGAAAAAAGAACAGGAGAGGAACTTTTGTTTTAATCAATGATTTATTCATTTAGTCATGTACAATTAATAATAATAATAACCACAACTCTGTTGCTGGGGTCTTACACCAGGATCTTGCCCTGAAGTTTGGTCTAGTGGATCAAAAACTGCCTTACTATCTATACAAGCCACTTTCTGCACTTGAGAATGATACATTGAGATGTATTGGGATCGCTCAGTGCTGAGTGACAGGCCAGTTGTGCACAATCGGCCAGACATTATCCTTATGGACAAGACAGACAGGGAGACTATTTTGATTGATGTTGGCATACCATGTTGCCACAACTTGGAACAATATTTCAATGAGAGAATATCCAAATGGCTGCTGAGATCAGGGATGTCTGGAAGCAGGAAAAAGTTACAACTGTCCCTATTATTATCTCTACTGTTGGAGTGATCAGACAGAAGGTTTCAGCGAACCTCAGTCGCCTTGGTATCTCAGAGAGTGCAAAATATGGAATTCAAAGGGCGGTTGTACTTATTAAGTCTTGCCAATGGCCGACTTAGGTTACAATAAAAAATTATCACTTTGTAAGTGATAGAATAATTGAATAATAATAATAATAATAATAATAATAAAATAATAATAATAATAATAATAATATAATAATAATAATAATAATAATAATAATGATAACTGACATTAGCCAGGTGACACATTGGATCTATTGCGGGGCATTGACTGTGCTGAGAATTTAACTGGCACCAAGGGTTAAGAAAAGTATAGCTCTTCTTAACAACAGTGCAAGTCAAAGTGGAAAATACGACTTGAAAAGAAGATAAGTGATACTCTTCAATGTTTGATTCCATTACAAACTGCTTGTTAAATAATCACTTTGAACAATCAATTACGACATAGCAGTCAGGTATCTATATAAATAAAAGCTATTAGCTTCTACTTATATTAGTGCAGCGCTTTCGGACACTAGGCCCTTCATCAAGACTCTGAGTGTCCGAAAGCGCTACACTAATGTAAGTAGAAGCTAATAGCTTTCATTTATATAAATACCTGACTGCTATGTCGTAATTAATTGTTCAAAGTGAAGATAAGTGACTTGAGAAAATGTATTGGGATAGTCACAAGCTATTTGCAAAACCCTGGTAGAGCTTCAAACAAACAGAAGACTCAAATAAATGAAATCATAGTGCAGTATGTTGGATTTATTCAGAAAAGCAAATTGCATGAAACACTGAGGTTGCATATGGACCTATGGAAGCAGAAGCTGGCAGCGTTAGCAAACCGATGTCGAAGGTACACACAAGCTGAGGATGGAAGGCATGAAGCAGCCTCATTCGCAAATAATGAGGGTGAATCCTACAAGAGACTTAATGGAGGAGTTGGAAAGGTAAAGCATCCAAGTGCAGAGGCATTGGAAGACTTCTGGAAGTCTATTTGGGAAAGGCCAGCTGTGCATGAGGAAGATGCGTACTGGATGAGGCAAGTGGAGAATGAAGCAAGGGAGATACCTTTCATGGCAGAATGGCATATAATCTGTCATGGCAGAATGTATAATCAGGCTAGAAGATGTTTCTTTGGCAGCACAGAAAGCACACAACTGGAAGGCACCTGAACCTGATGGAGTTCAAAACTATTGGCTCAAAAATTTCTCAAGCCTCCATCCTGTTGTCGCAAAGTGCTTTGATGACCTTCCAAGTCCCGAGTCAGAGATTCTAGCAGGATTTGCATCAGGCTTGACCTATATGGTACCTAAGAAAGAGGGTGAATTCGTTCTCAAAGATTACAGGCCCATAACCTGCTTGAATAGTGTATACAAGCTTTTGACCTCCATTATCACCACAAAAATTGACAAGCATATTACAGAGAACTGTATAATTGCCCCAGAACAACTTGGGTGCAAGAAGGGAGCAAAAGGATGTAAGGAGTTGCTAGTTGTTGACTCCTTTATTGCTGGTATTACTGGTTAAACAGAGGAATCTGTCCATTGCCATGATAGATTATGCAAAAGCCTTTGACTTTGTCCCACACAGTTGGCTAGTGCATACTCTCCAACTTCATAAAGTCAGTTCAGGTATTGTCAACTTTTTGAATCTAGCCATGACTGAGTGGAGTGTCAGGCTGTGTATTGGGGATGGAGTGGACCAATTTCAAATAGGTGCAATCAAGATTGTCAGAGGAATTTACCAGGGAGACAGTCTGAGCCCTCTCTGGTTCTGCCTGGCCTTAAATTCTCTTAGCTTGTTGCTAAGAAATTCCCCATATGGATATAAGTTTGATGTTTCAAGAGAGCTTACAGTATCACACAGTTTCTATATGGATGACCTGAAACTATATGCCAAGTCACCAGAGCAGCTTCAGAATTTGCTTCAGCTAGTCACTACTTTCAGCCAGAGTATCAAAATGAAATTAGGATTGAAGAAGTGTGCAGAACTGCATGTGGAGAAAGGTAAAGTAGTAAATACAGCAGAAGGGATGTTGACACTGGAAAATGAAAAAGGGCAGTTGCAAATAGGACAGACATATAAATACTTGATGGTTTGTCCAGGGTTTCAGATCTGTGTGCAAAACAAGAGAAAAGACTAAGAGAGTATTTCATTTCTACTAACACAAATCTCCTCAGGGAAGTGTGCCGATTGGATGACAATTAAACTGTACTTAACCTGAGGAATCCTAATGGTCGAGAGCCCTTGACAGTGCATGATTACAAGGCAGAATGGCAACAGAGGGAACTGCATGGGCGCTACTGCAAGCATCTGAACTCTGATCATACTAATCATGACCTTTCAAGCAGATGGCTGACAGATGGAAGTCTTTTCCTAGAGACAGAAGGCTTTATAATTGCTATACAGGATCAGGTTGTAGCTACCAATGCCTATAGATGACATAAGTGATAAATGCAGGCTGTGTAATGCTGCAATAGAAAGTATTCAGCACATCGTTTCAGGCTGTTCAATATTGGCACCAAAAGAGTATTTGAGGCGACATAATAATGTGGCAAAAATAGTGCACCTGAAATTGCAGCAGGAATTTGAGTTCTTCGGAGAAATGCCACCATACTATTATTACTCTCCTCCTGCATTTATTGAGAGAAACCAGATTAAGATCTATTGGGATGTTCAAATGATCACTGACAGGCAGGTCATTCATAACAAGCCTGATATCCTAATGTTGAACATGAATAAAAAAAAGCCTTGATAAATGATGTAGCCATACCAAAAGATGAAAATTATCAAAGAACAAAAGGTGAGAAATTGAGTAAGTATCAAAAATGAAATAGTATTTGAGCTCAAAGATATGTATGGGCTCAGGAATGTCAGAATAATCCCAATCGTAATATCTGTGAATGGTCTGATTCTTAATTCAACAGTGGAGAGCTGTAAGGTTATTGATGTCTCAGAAACTCTGGTAGGGAAAATGCAGAAGTTTGTTCTGCTTGATACAGCTCGCATTCATAGTATGCCAAACTCTCTAACATACTTGGTAATAGTACTTTACATAACAAGTCCGGTAACAATAATTTACCGCATAAGTATGATTGTTTCTGCCCGAAACGTAGTTGAGGGCAGAATTATCAGAGGAATGCAGTAAATATGTTACCGTACAAGTTACGTACAATATTTTTTGTCATACTTATCTAAGAAAGAATAATATTGCATAACCATTACCTGCTGCTGATTCATGATGAATATTCTAAGTCTGATTTTTACGGTAATATTGGCTTTTGAGGAAGACTCCTTTTCCTTTTGTATTATCCTTAAAATGCAAAATTTCAAAAAACCCTATGTATATGTCGACACGAAATTCAAAAAGTAACATATCTGTCAAATGTCATGAAAATCTATTGCTGCGTTTTGCTGTAAATGCGGAACATAAAAACATAGATATAAACATAAGGACAAATGCAAAGCCGTCGACTTTTCTTAGACCTCACTTTGCTCGGTCAACAATAATAACACTTATGTGACAGAATTTCTTCTTTTTATGAAAGTATGCTATTGCTTTAAAGAAATATTGGGGCTCAGGATGAAAAACGTTGGTTGATTTTTTCCAACTCGAAGTTATAGTAAAGTTCGTTTCTGATTATTTATTCCTAGTCTGTCCAGGTTCAAAATACCGTCCAACTCTTCGTCAATAGAACTGCAAATTAAAAAAAAAAACTCCGCAAGGTCTAATTAAAAACTTGACCTACTGGAATCTAGAAGAGAATCCAAAATAGGTCTATAACCAACCTCGATAAATTGAGAATCTATTAGAAAAATTTTCAGTTGAGTAGTTCAGATGTGATGATGGGTCATTCGTGAATTTCCTATCCCGTACGTGTATAAGCCAATTCTTTCCTTTATTATATGATTTGTTAAATCCTATAGATGAAAACTACAATATGAAGCTAAAATAAGCAGAAAACTACTTATTATAATAGTTATTTAGCAAAAATATAACGTGAAGAGAACATGTAAAATCACTACATATTATTCTACCAACTATTGAAATTCCTCATTACAGGTTACACATCCTTTTACAATCTTTTCACTGAATGATAGAAGTTAAACAAACCTCATGCTCAATTTTATTTGATTTTTTATTTCCTACAAATGTAACTGAAGTGTTACATAATAAATTCTCTCAGCAATAGAAAGTCCCTAGGTTTTGATAAAATAACACCAATTCTCATTGAAAAAACATATCTGAAAAAAATATTGAAGATACTAGTGTATTTAATAAATTTTAGTATGACATCGGGAAAATTCCCACAGGACTTAAAAATAGCAATAATAATAATACCATTGCACAAAAAATTAGATAAACTCGACCCCTCCAATTAAGACCAATTGCCTTACTATCGATATTTTCTTAAATCTATGAAACAATTATAAAGAAGCGTCTAGTTAATTTTCTAAATAAGAATTCCTATTTCAGTATCAAACAATATGGATTTAGAAGTAAACTGAATACTGAAGATGCCTTATTGTTTTTTCTGGATTAAATCTATGATGGTCTAAATGAAGGATTCATTTGCACAGGATTCTTCATTGATGTCATGAAGGATTTTGATACAGTCGACTACAAAATACTGTTGTATAGATAGAATTGCGCAGGCATTAGAGGTGTGGCTCTTAAATGGTTTGCTTCCTACCTGGCTAACAGGTCGCAACAAACAAGAGTAGGTACGGAATTGAGTGATTTTTAAGTGGTTTCACATGGCATTCCACAAGGATCAGTACTTTCTGGGCCTCTTTTTTTGATATATATATATATATATATATATATATATATATATATATATATATGAATAATCTATGCAATGGAAAGTTTGAAGGAGAGCTATCATCATTTGCTGATATGGCTCTATTCTACAAGGCCAAATCCCTGGATGAATAAAATAATAAAATGCAATCAGATATTAACCTATCGAAGGGATGGTTTACTATGAATTGGATGGTAATAAGTCCCAAGTCTGAATATATTATCTTCAATCCAAGAAAAATGTTTCCATTTACAGCCCCTTTGAAATATCACGAAATTTCAAGTATAGCCAATAATTGCGGTTGCCCTTCAATTGAGCAAGTTGAAGAAATAAAGTGTTTAGGGCTTTTGATAGATTGTAATCTAACATGGAAGTCACATGTCATGTATTTGAAAAATAAACTTATGAAATGCAAAAGAATATTTTATATGCTCAAATCTATATGTCCCCCTGATGTGATGAGAATTTCATACTATGCTTTTGCTGATTCAAAATTACAGTATGGGTTATCCATTTGGGGAGGTGCATACCATACAACACTCAAACCATTGATTACATTGCAGAAGTCATTCATGTGCATGGCTTGTAATGCAGGGTATGTTGAACATACAAGGCCTTTGTTTAGAGCAATGAGAATATTGCCATTCCAAAGTTTATATATCTATAAAGTACTAAAGATTTTCTTCGATAGAGCCAGCACTGAATGAAGGTGTGAAAGACCTGGATTGAATTATATCTTGAGAAATCGATTGGATGTGAATATCCCAAGACCAAATTTAACTATATTCAAAAAATGTTATTCCTTCTCGGCTCCAAAGTTTTATAATATACTCCCTATTACACTAAAATCATTGAATAATAAACAAACTTTTCTTAAAGAAGTGGAGGAGTACCTTATGCAATTAGAGGATACTAATACTTTTTCCTACAGTTACCTTGAAAAGTGGCCATTCCTGCACTGATTACAGAACGCAAAGAATCACTGTTCCGCTCTAGTGCGGGAAAAATTTTTCTGCACTCCAGATTTGCAACATGGCAACACAAAATAGTTGGTGGGTTATATGGAGGATTAGTGCACGAAAACAAAATTAAGTTGGTAACAACTGTGGTTATGACTGTGGTTAGATTTAGATGAGAATCATTTCAATGGCTACCCTACATTTATGATAAAATCCCAATCTAGAAATCCAAAACAAGAATAATGTTTATCTATATCATAATTAAATAATAACTTCTCATCATTTAATAATAAATAATGTTTATTTTCTATTGACAGTAATAATTATTTCAACTCCAAGCTATGATGAATGTAGCAAACACACATTTTGAAATTCGAATTTTCAGGTTAAATAATTACCGTTCGAAATCCATGTCAATAAAATTAATTAAATAACATTAGAATATACTACAATAAAATATTTTCTGTTGTCTATGTTATTTTATAAATATTTTTTAGTTTACTTATAGTATGTTTCGGTAATTCTAGTTAATCATAATTCTAAATATCTGAATACCGTTTTCAGCTGGATGAAACGAAGTTAGGTACGATTCTTCCCGCTAGGTCGCGCTCTTGTCGGTTCAGCCATTTTGCAGTCATCCCAACCGGCTGTTGGCGTGAATTTTGAATGCGAATTTTTTGTTTTATCTGTATTTTTTCTGATTCTTGAATGAATAAAAATGAGAACTTTGGCTGAGAATTTTCAACTTCAATTGGATTATCAATTTTTATATGAATTAAGGTTGTTATTAATAACAGCATCACACACACAAACATTTGATGGATTTCAGCCATCATTTTATCCATAATTACCTAATGTTTAAATGTTTATATGTTGCGCATTTACGGCGAAACGCGGTAATAGATTTTCATGAAATTTGACAGGTATGTTCCTTTTTTAATTGCGTATCGACCTATATACAACGTTTTTTTGGAAATTTTGCATTTCAAGGATAATATAAAAGGAAAAAGGAGCCTCCTTCATACGCCAATATAAGAGTATAAATCTGGTGTAGCGCACTCACACAACTTTCCTTGCCGTTATGAAAATTGATCACCTGACGCTAGTGTTCCCGCGCATCACTTTTCATATTCAATGGTAACTGTAGGAAAAATTTAATGTGAAATACGTGCGCAAAGTTCCTCTGCTGCACTCAAGAAGCCATTTCGTAAACGTCTCTTTCGGTGCAGCAAACTGTCACTTTGTGCACTAGTTGTACAAATAACTATTTTCATATCCCTGATATAACTCAATCCGATGTACTTTGCAGTTCAATGTCATTATATCTGCATTATGGTCTCTTACACTAAATTATTGTGCTTATACTTTGTATTTGTATCTTTATGTTTTTCCCGTGGAATTGCTTTATGTGAAATGATTTCATCATTCATTATCATACCCCATTTATAGAGTTGGAGGTTAATTTCATATGATAAATTTGGTAGTCAGTGTATTTTAAGAATTGTATATCCTATTATAATAGCTTATTAATGTGAAGTCCACTTTGTTTCTTCTAATTTATGTCATTCTAGCAGTATATTTGTAATATTTAGAGACCAGTCGGTCGCATCAAATTGCCCATCTACGTAGTTCTTAGATCTAGTTTTAAGATTTATGCATACCACCCCACACAGGCTAGGCCTCGGGGCGTTTATTGTTTTATTCATTCTTATAAAAGAATCTTATCATTTTGATACATCATTATTACTGTACATTTCTATGTTTAGTTGATAAGAAACAGATTTTCCTGTTATTGTACTAGTTTTTGGATGAATAAAATCTTTTTCATTTCATTTCAACTGATTGTCTACATTGAGAATTTAACATTTCTCTTTTTTTTAGGTAAGTTTCCTGAAAAAAAATTGGAATAGATGGTAAGATGAACTTATTATCTTATTATTTAGCTTTAGCAGTTGGAATATTACAAATAATTCAAGAGGATTGATTATTTCCTGTTACATTTTTGTGTATATTCTTGACTTTTCATTCAGATTTCTCAATTAATGAACAGAATTAGTGGTAATAGTTGAGTGTAACCTGGAATTCTAGGTTGAAAATGAATTCGGGTTCTGTTGTGTCTTAAAAAGCATTTGCATCGCACTTTCATATTATAATGCTATCACTTGAAGAAGTGGAATTAAAATAAATGAACCAAGACCACCAAGAATCTCTTCATTATTGATGAACCTAGGAGTCCTCTATTAAATGTGATTATTTATCCAATGATGAAAATATTGCAAACAAACCAATATTTAAATGTATATAATAAGTCAATGCTACTGTACAATACCAGTTTTTACTATCATGATATTCTGAAAAGTCATCATTATTATCAGTTTTTATAATTTGAAAAAAAATGATAATGATAACGACTCTCAACTGTCTCTCAGCTCGCGCAACTGGTCTCTTAGGTGAGCGCCTGATAATCGTCGAATCTGCAACCCGCAGTGCACCAATGCTGCCTATGTTGCCTAGGCCACTTTTTCACATCCATTATTTATGTTGAAACGTTTTTTTGTGATTGATGTCCACATAAGTGTTTGCTTCTACGTCAATGATTGATGAGATTATCGCACATTGAGGTGTGTCCACATCTGGCGAATATGAACCAACATTGTTGGGCCGAACATGTGCGCTTAGCTTTGCTTTGTCTAACTATAATGCCTGACAGCGAACATTTTTTCCATAATCTTACTGAATATGTTCGGCTGAACAATTTTTGTCCATGTTTGCCAGATGAGGACGTACCTTTAGAGATATGCAATAATAATAATATGATGATTATTTGTGATGAAATTTTGTTTTTCAAGTTTATCAATGATAATAAATTATTAAATCTGAAACAAAATAAATGATGGATATTGAAAATGAATTATTCAATGTAATATAATGATTACAGACTAAAATTATATATTTATTCATGAGACACACATAAGGACATTGGTACAGTAAAATAATTGCAAAAATCTTTCTTTTAGAGAAAATTTTTAATTTTGTCCACCAGAATGTTAGTCGATAATAAGGCAATGAACAAAACATTATTTTTCTTTATTCTATTCTTTCTTTTTCTCTATTCCTAGTATCGCAATTCAGTTTTGTTCCATTAACAACTTGTTGGCTGGAAACTTTTTAACTAACCGATAGGCCGTTGAGTTAAAAAAAAATGAATGATATTATAGAAGCAGAATTAATTTATTGCTTAACAAAATCATGTTACAGTAAGTATATGAACAATACAGTGAATAAAATTAAAATATCATAAGATACAAAATACCTCAAAAAAGAGCAAAATACTTTACAGTACTACTTGAATAACACAGTATAAATAAATGAAGTAAGGAGATTACATGATACAAAATAACGTATATAAAAACAGTAAATATACTGTGGTAAAAATAATACAAATACATATAAACCATAAATCAATTTCCTTCTTCACAGGATGACACTCCTCTCTCACAGTATGAACTTTGGCTTCAAATACAAATAGTTGATAAAAGATACTTGAATAAAGAACATTACATAACAATTTTCCAAATACTGAAAGTTTCAGAGTAAATTAATAATTCAAATAATTCCAGAGAAGCTAGTAAATAATTATTAATTAATTATTATTAATTCAATAATTGAGAGGAGCTCCGAATCTGGAGTTTTTCACACTCTTCTTTATGTTATCGATGGGGAAAGAAGGTGATGTGTTTTTTCAATTTTGTTTACCAGTTACCTTCTATGTCTACTACCTATATAGTTACCTACCCTACGTTGCTCTTTATGAAACCCGAATATTTTAGTAATGGTGGTTATGATGTAGGCCTAATGGAATGTTTGTAAATTATATGTTGCAAATTATATTCAGGGACACTATGTCATTCAGCACTAGTAATTGATCATCCGAAAATCACCTGCTTAACAAAAAACACATTTTGGTAAAAACACTGCTGGCATTACTGATAATGTTGGGCGAATGTATTGAACAATAGATTCTATTGAACTGTAATTGAACTAGAATGACCGTCCTAATTGTAGGTTGTTCGTCGACGATTTGAACACAATACCTAGAACATTCCCCATGCTTAAAATTACGTTATATAACTGTCATTAACATCAACACGACCTTGAGTTCTCTAAACGCTCATTATTGCACTGTATTTTGTGTCGAGTGGAAAACCAATGCCACTTCAACAAATAAAATATTCTGTTTTCGAGTTTCTCATCGTTAGAAGTTGTCAATTATCATCACATGATATAATGTGGTCACTTAGCTAAACTGTAATGATGAGTTCTACAATGAAAAAATAATATATAGTCGAAAATTCTTTTCAAGGTAGTTATCAACCCCAATGCACTTTTGTCTATTGTCTAATGTCTAAAACTATTGTCTATCTCGTCTTGATCTTTTATGACTCATCCAAGATTTAAACTTCAAAGACACTCTTGTCATCCATGATTCTATCAATAATAAATTATGTTTATCATTTTAATGTTAATCCTGTCTCAACATCAAATTCTTCATGATTACTGGTGAATAATCGTATTTTTGGATGATTACGGTACATATTCAATCAGTCCAATAAACTATTACATCATATTTGGCGCCAGTTACTAATAAACATGCAATACATGTATTAATCGACTATTGGTTGTAAATTGCATTTAGCTGTGCAGTGCATTGTCTTATTCAATGAACACATTGTTTTATCGTTTCTTATTTATTGTTATCCAGTACCAGTATGCTCCTCCTTCTTTGAACATTGCCTTATCTTATTATTTATAACTTCATTTAACAAAGACAATAGGCTCATACTTCGGTACCTTAAGAACCATACTTATATTTCTTATACTTGTATATCCCCATGGAAACTTTTACGTTACGCAACACTACTTGTAATGTACATTCTTAAAATTGGGTGTGAATCAAGAAATCCTGAGTCATTTTCTCATGAGAAAATCAACCGGAGAAACCATTACCGAATTTTATCTATAATAATTTTGATATTAATTGAATAATTATCCACCATTTGAATTTCCCATAAAAACCTGAATAATAATTTCAGTTCACTCGAACCCTCATGTGACGTCTTGAACTACTTGATACTAGAACAACTTTTCCAGTTACAAAGGAATTGAAAATGTCTACCCTTATTACAAGATGCATGTGAGAAAATGATAAGAAAATCGTTTAAAATAATGCATGATATAGCAAGAACTTGAATTTATCTTAGTGAAGAAATTTAAGTGATATTAGCTTTCATTACATGTTGTGAATGAGGGGAACGCGCCACCTTCATTCTCCTATAGTGAGGTCAACGTTATAATGGCAGTGAAGTAAGGTACGACAGCAACATCTCCAAATTGACTCATCATCAAATTAAATTCATCAATAAAATATCATTTTCCATCATTTGATTCTAAACTTTGCTATCATAACTGAGATCAGATTCCTATTATCATATAAACCTGAAATGGCGGTTAGTTTAAAAAGCTGTGATACACCAATCAACTTCAAAACAACAGAAATAAAGTTTTTCGGTAGGTATTCTATTCCAATTTCTTTTAAGAATAATATAATAGCAATCCTATTTATAATAAGATAATTTCAATGAAAATAATTCTGAAATAACCTTTCATTATTATTTATACCGGTACCAGAATAGGCCTAACCTATTTCGGTAAACTGAAGCATGGACGAAGTCAAGGATGGTCTCAAAGTTATCAACTTTTAAAGTGTGATTTTAGGTATAATTTTTGTGTTTCTCATACGGTAATATCTAAAAATTATCTCATTTATTCAAAAATACATTTAAAATCAATTATAAGACTCCTCTACCTTAGCATTTTGTTATCAATCAAAATAAAACATGGCGGCTGAGGATTGTTTGTTTACTCCTGTACAGTTACTGTCAAAAGTTAAAATAAAATATTTCTGGCCAACTGACAACATTGCAAAGCTAGAGAGAGATAGCGCTATCTGTTTTGTTGCATGATAGAGAAGGATAGCAACACTACTGTCAATCATACACTGCCATTATAACGTGGACCTCTCTATACACACCCAGAACCTGGCAAGAGTCGACAGCGACGATTCATCCAGCATCACGGAAGGACTGTTTTGAAAGAGTCTCGAGTTGACATGTGCGTTTAGGCACCAAACCCGGACTGATTTACATTCGCATAGTAGCGCCAAAGTCAGAAACTAACAATGTAAGTCACTTCGAAAATAGAACAAAATATAACCTTATTGATTCCTTGATGTTCGTCATCATTTATTTCTTGGAGCTTTTTTGTTTGAACCCCTTCTTATTTTTATACCAGCTCTCATCTGGTTCTACCGACTATCTATTTGGAACAAGATCCCCTTCATACAGTATTTGATTACTGAAATAGTGATTCAGTGACAGTTGACAAATCAAAATATAATCATCACTTTTACTCATTCCTTTGTCTTTTTTCCTAAAAGACCATCAAGAAGAACAACAACATATAATAGACTTTTCTCCACTGTTACACAATACAATCAATTTCATAATAGCGAAAACAGCAATACTGAAGACTAGTTAATGGCTCCAGCTCTTCATAAATAATCAATCTCCCACTTTATTTGTATTGTTCACAGCCTTAGCTTACACAATAATATAATGAAAATATTTCGGAATATTTAATTCAATGATAATCTTCTAGGAACGATAATTATAATTCATACATCGTCCACCCATTGAATTATAATTCTGAGATCCATGGGAGAACAAGTTTGATATGAATAATTTATTAATATAATCCATTGAACTCTGATTCCCTTGATATAAGATCTGATCATCTCTCCTACAATGCCTCCAATTGGAGAATGAAGTTGCTCAATCAAGCACTTATAATATACCGTTCAGTTTTTTCTTGTGATTCTTCACCCAACTCCAATAAAGATGATGTTGGAAATCATTTGGGTGAATGTGAGTCTCCTGATGCATTATATGAAAATATATACTTGATAATTTAGATATTGGTATCAGTAGAAACTAGGAAGTATTTGGGAAAACTGAAAAATGTGGAAAATAATTTTATATTCAATTATTGATAAAGCTTCTCAAAATAGATACGAAAATCTATTTTTAGATTTCAAACTGATGATTCTCTCCCAATCACTGCTAGAATGAGTGCATTGATATAAATGATGAATAGATGTGATGAAATATGAATGCATTTCATTAATATAAACTGTTAGTTTCAATTGCAAAATATTTCACTCTATTTTATTCATGCTCTTAAAGAGCATTGTGTATACTAGTTATAATGTCTTCAATTTTTCTAATCTTTCTTGAAAAATGATTGGAAGAAAACAGCAGAATGAGCCTGTCTTATTGTTTGAAAGATTATTATCATCAATTATGAAGTATGATTATTATCGAAACAAATGAAGCTGAATAATTTCTCAGACTCCAACCTGATTGGAAAGCGGCTGATGAAATGTTTTTCAGCCAGCACCCAGCAATGACAAGAATGGCAGCTGATAAATGAATTTATTGCGAGCCTCACCCCTTTCTACACTGATCAAGTCGACTGGAGCAAATATCTGACAGTAGGAAAGGTCACTTCATTCAGCGAGAATACCCAGGAACCGGTTCTCACTACGGGGAAGGATTGCCCAACATATCGTGTTCGGAATCTGGAAGGAATCTCTCGAGAGAAATGAAAACTTTTCCAGAGAGAATGAATTTCGGTTGACATCTTCCCCGGCATTTGGAATGATGGTAATCTTTTAACTTCATTGTTTTCCTCCTGCGTTTTGTAAGAATTCACGGTATTCACGAATTCGCATTAGAATTCACAAACTCTTCAACTCGATTCAAATCTGAGGACAAGTTATCAGAGTTTGCATTCAATTTTCAGAACAGAAACTTTAAGACGTGCACATCGATTGGAAGAGCTACAATTTGCATTGAAAATTCCGTTTTCAACATGCTTTGAATATGATCAGTAATACACTTCATTTTAAAGCGCATCTTAGCTTTCCCTCATTGTTTTAATTTCTCAAATTTTGACAAATAACTCTCAGAATTGACAAACATTCACTTGCAAACCAACTTGACAAGTCTTTCATTAAAATTGAGAGAATCTATTAAACTAGAGTATTTATTAAGGTAGCGATCTAACTAAGCTAGAATATGAATTAATATGCAGAAATTATATGCATAATGTATGAAGTCCTAATATTTACAGTGGAATAACTTATTATTCTTGTAAGGTTGGTGTGAAATGTGAATGTGTAATTAGATTTATTCTTTTCTATTGATTTCACCCCTCATGTTTGAAAACCTACGAATAAAAATCTGGTGTGGCTCTCACACTCTCACAACTTTCCTTGCCGTTATGAAAATTGATCACTCGATGCTAGTGTTCACGAGCATCTCAAGTCTACTGGATCTGAGCCAGCTGGTGACAGGAATCTATAACTTAACGCTGGAGACACACGAGGTCTGCTATCTCTTCATAGTGAGTGATTTAATAGAATCAACAGTTGCCAACAGTTTGCAATTGAATAATCACATTTTCTCGAAATTCGAGCTTATTTCCATTTTTAGGTGGAAATGTTACTGAACATTAATTGTAGAGATTTTCATGCTCAATACTTTCCACTTGAAATTTTTTGTTTAAATTGTATCTGAAGATGATAATTGGGAATCTTAAATCAAACTTTGCATAGATGGGGCGAAACTCCTGAAATTTCCACAGATATGAGACTTGTGGCAGTTGATAGAGCTTATCAATGACTATTCTACGTATGAATTTGATCAAAATCGTTGGAGCCGTTTTCGAGAAAAACCCTGTTTTTGACAACATTTTCGCTATTTTAGCCGCCATCTTGAATTGCATTTGATTGAAATTGTTCGTGTCGGATACTTATAGTGTAAGGACCTTACGTTTCAAATTTCAAGTCATTCCGTTGATTGGGAGACGAGATATCGTGTACACAGACACACACACAACACACACACACACACACACACACACACACACACACACACACACACACACACCACACACACACACACACACACACACACACACACACACACACAGACCAATACTCAAAAACCACTTTTTTGGACTCAGGGGACCTTGAAACGTATAGAAATTAAGAAATTGGGGTGCCTTAATTTTTTTCGGAAAGCAATACTTTCCTTACCTATGGTAATAGGGCAAGGAAAGTAAAAAATGGAACCACTATTGTGATACCCTTATCGTGTACCTGAATCCAATGTATAACTCAGAATACAGTAGTAAACAAAATTGAATAGTCACATGGTCGTGAATAGCGTATGACCTCCCATTAAACACTTGTCACGATTATTGTAGATTATGTACTTCCAGGAATCTTGTAAATCAACATTGAAGAATTGAACAAAACAGTGGGTGTCACGACATAACGTATTCTCTATTTCTTGAGATTTCCGCTATTCATGTCTCGTAAATGGGTTCCCTTTAACCCTTCATTGACAAATTCAACGTCTCATCTCGTCCAAAAAAAAAAAACTGACAGAAAAATTTCCAAGGTCCTGTTCATTGTAGTAAATTCAAAATTATAATATGTTGTTGAATTCGCTATGCCGAATATTTCGTTAGAAAGTCATTCTATGAGAGTCGAATATATGATATGAATAGGAAATCGATAATGAAGAATTAAAAACTGTGAATGTAATTAGTGATATATCACACATTATTTAAATTTAGCCCTGACTATATCGTAAACACAGTATTACTATGTCGCAGAACAGAGAACATTCTCTCCCTTGACCGCAAACCTCCGTCTGATTCGTAAATTGTTCATCATAAAATTATGCTTGCTATCAACCTCATACTATATCATACATCGGGCAGCATACTAATCTTATTATTCCCTTCGAATCCTAATTTGTTGTAACAGAATGTAAAGAGAATTGAAATAGAAGCATTCAATTGAAAGTAAAATTTAAACAGATTCTCCATGAATAAAAATTAGATTAGTCTCCCATTAATGTTGGAAAATACGGTCTTCACATTGAATTTTTATTTCCAATGATGAGACTTCAGCAATCGCTTTTTTCACGCAAGATTGGATAAAATACTTAATTAATCACTGTCAGCCAGTCACTCTCCGTGATGTCTTCTGACAGATTGTTTACAATGACTACAGCGCCACAATGCTCAAATACCTTACATCATCGATGACGCAATACTTTGCATCAATAAATGCTTATGAATTATTATTATATAGGTAAAGAGAACGAACAGGCTGACAGGGTGAATCAATTACGTTCGTGTTAGATTGAAGTATGATAACGTTAATAAAACGGCAAAGCTGTTTTAAGTTTATAATCATACACTATTAGATACCAATGATATCATATTACTCATACCAATAGATTGGTTGTATGTGGGTCTAAGGCTCGATTGATTAAATATTGCATTTCATCTAGATAAATATTGGATTGCAATATTAGATGACCTTTCTTACCAATCGGAAACATACAACATACTATTTTGGAAGTAATATATATATATATATATATATAAACATACAACATACTATTTTGGAAGTAATATATATATATATATATATATATATATAATATATATATATATATATATATATATATATATCAAAAAAGTTATTTCAAAAACAACATTAATACAAATACAAATTACAATACAATACAAATTTCAATTTGATTTGGAGAATTATTCAAAAGATGTGAAATAGTTCAAATATCTTTCAAAGTGAATTAAAATTCTATCCATTAGAAATCTCATCCATTAGTTCCAATTTGATAAATGTATACAAATGCCTACTGTTTTTCTATGATATAAGATAATTATTTATCTATATGAAGCAGTACAAAAGGAATAATACATCATGAAACAATAAAATTAAGACAAATTCATAGTCAAATGAATCTGTATTTAATCTGTGTCTGACGAAATTGAAACGATTTATTTGGTACTAAGCATCCAAATTACAGGGACACCTACAGAAGACATACACAATATTCTATAGAGGCTTAAGCGCTTAACTTCTACAATACTTAAAGTTCCTTCTTCACATTTTTTACACTCGCTTGAACTCTCAATCAGGTAGGAGTCAATCTGGTTAGCTGTCACTGATGTTAGTGGATGCCATTACAGCTGACAAGTAAACGTCTCTAGATGAGCTGTTGCATATCCGGGATGTTCGCAGATGAAGATGAAGAAGATGATAATTATTATCTTGATGCTGTTCTTAGTTTGGAGCGAAGCGTCAATGCTGGATTATATGTGAAAGGTCATGCTATGCTGCTAGTAATTCAATGGATCCACTGGTTCACTGGTTTGCAGATAGGATGAGTGTTATAGGTGTTATGGTGGTGAGAGGATGATCATGATGAATTTCAGAATAAATACAACTACCAGTCGTTTAGTAAGATCAAGAAGAAAATAAGTAAGGAGAAATAGCTGGTGATAGTGAGGGAGGAGGAGGAGGAGGAGAAAGATGAGAAGGAGAAAACGAAGAAGACAAGAGAAGAAGAAAAAAGAGAAGCATCAATAGTAGTCACCTTAACCTTGACCATCCACGTATTATACAAGATGAGTTTAGTACCCAGGCTCACGTACCTTTTTACAATAATAATTCTTCAATCACTTTTTCTCTTTTTAATTCTCTATGTTTCTCTATCATACAAGCTTCTAACCATGCATATGTCAACTGAACACTCTCTATCTATTTTCCACATCTATGTGTCCCACAACTTGGTTAGACTTGTGTACGTACCTTTTGTAAAACTATTCTTACTTTCAAGGTCCTTGAACAACAAATTCTGAATAACCCTTGAAGATGCATGAAAATTTCAGCTATCAAGGGTTTGAGGTGATAATAATTGGCCTATCATTGAAGTAATAATATATATGATTGATCCTAATCTAGATGAGCAGATTTGTATATTTGGTTTTATCTGATGTGAAAAAATCTGCATCCAATATACTTTTATGAATCGTGGAAAATCGACACCAACTAATAACTGCAAGTACTAAATGTTTGACTAGTTATAAAAATTTCTCATTCCACTTTCAGGCCCGAAATTTTGAATTACAAGTAATTTACAAGTTTGTGTTGGTGGTTATCATATACAGTATAAGATAGAGTCATGTTACATAATACTCCACTGAATGTATGAGGTATGAGTTCATTCCATAGAATGTATCGTGCAATGATAAATTGAATAGCGATTTGGAAAACACAACAGGAGTTTCTGATCTTCAAGCTCACTATCCACCGATCCTCATCACTTCATATGGATGCTCCGTGCAGTTTGTAACATCAAATACTTAATATAAAATGCATGAGTTTATACATTAAAAGCTCATAACAATCTCAAAGAAAAATTTATAGAGTATACATAAAAAGTGCATAAATAATCAGAAACAATCTTTGAATTTCCACATAGAGCATTAAGCAGCACTGTTCCCTTTTGTTGTCTGTTATATAATCCAGTTCGTACAGCAGAAGAGAAGGTCAAACCTTGGCGTATGGGATGATTTGGTAGACTACTCCATCATTAGATGGCAGAATCATTGCAAACAGGTGAAGCTAAACGTAGACTAATCACCGTGCGGTCTATTCAATTTTGCAGGTACTGAAAATGCAGGAACATGTAACTGGTTAGCTTTCAGAGGCCAATAAAGATTTCCCCCCCTACCTGAGAGCATGTGGATCAGTGAGAGAGAAATGGGATGAGAGAAGAAATAGTAGGCCTAAGGACTGTGCAGAAAAGAGGAGGTGATGGGAGGGATTGATGACAGAGAAGGAGTGAGGAGAAGGAAAGAGAAGGAGGAAGAGAGAAGGTATATGAAGGAGAGAGTGGGTTAGAGGGAAGAAGAGAGAAGAAGAAGAAAGGGGCGAGGAAAAATGAGGAGGAGAGAAGAGAAGAAGGGATAAGAACGTAGAATGAAAGAGAGAGGAGGTGATGGAGAGAGAACTTGAATATCTAAGATTTCAGAGAAAAGGAGAGGCGTGAGCAGAAAGCAGGAATGTGGAGAATAGAGGAAGAGTGAGGAGAGAGAAAGGATGAGTTGAAGAAGACAGAAGGAGGGAAAAGGATATGTGAGTAAAAGGACTGAGAAGGAGAGAGGAGGAGGAAGAATTGGGGAGAAGTAATGGATAGTAAGGAGAAAAACAAGAATGAATGAGAGTAGAGAAGTGAGAAGGAAAGAGGAGAAAGGTAGAATGAGGTGATTGGGGGAGGAATGAGGAATGATGCGGAGAAATTGAAGTGGTGAAATAGTGAGGATTTGAGAAGAATGAAAGAAAGTGGGAAGGTGTGCAAAGAAGAGGAGAAGACGAATATAAATAAAATAATGGAAAATTGAGGAGAGAGACAGATGAAGGAGGAGGAGTGTGGAGATGTGGAGTGATGTAACGATAAGAAGAAATTTGAGGAGTAATGAAGAAGGAGTGGTTGAGCTTTGTGAGTAACTCTGAGGGGGAGAAGTGTGGTAGAGTATAGAAGAGTGAGAAGGAGCGAGCATATTTCCATGATCGTACTTGCTTCTTGTAACTGAGGAGGAATGCGCAGCGAGCGTACCGGTGATTTGCATGAATTGAAGTATTGTTCTCAGCAACTGTTCCTAAATCGTGATTATTCGTCTACAGGGAACGCAAATTCCGTGGAACTCATGAAAAATGAACTAAAATAACAGCAAGCTCTGTAACATTGCACTATAATCTTGAGGCACATGTCTATCTCATTTTGTAGCATTCCATGTTCCATTTGAATCTTATTTAACGGTATGTAAAAGGTATTGTTTAAGATGTTACTGTAGAGGAGTTCAGAGTTATTGGAAAAGTAAGTTCCCTCAGCTGAAAATAAGCCAATAATTGAACGCATTGAGAGTTGAAAAGTGAAAAAGGGATATATGAACAATAATTTTTTCAATATTATTACTCTTTTAAAAAGAACTTCGCAAAAAACCATTACAGAAACCTTTCAAATGTATAGATCGCACAGAATAAGCATTCCCAGTTCAATGAGGAACACAATCATGAAATAAGACATCAAATTTAGGAAACATAGTGAATGTTAGTATTCTTATATTCCCCATTAATCCTACATAATAAGATCAGCCATAGTAACATAGTACTAGAATATTTCCCCGAATTCGTATTTCTACCTAAAAAAAACATATTTTCTATCATTATGTTGTCTTTATTCAGAAAACTCGACAAATCATTACTTTATTATTCATATTAAGATGATGTTTTCGAATTGAGTTTGGTATATTTTCGATTTCACTTCATCTACGGAAAAGCTCTGTCAACTCTCAAAATGGCTCGAATAATATCAAACCATTAAATTATTCTCATTCTGATATTGAATAAAGTCTGTAAGACTATACTTATAAGCGAGAGCACAACAACTAACAGTAAATCTAGTCCAAGATGAGTTACATGTAAGGAAAGATAGCCTTCACCTATTCTTTTTCCATTTAAGATTGAAGATGTTCGGTTGACCCCTCAAGGTCAAGGAGGTCTGCTGCTCCTCAATCTATGCAAATTGAACTGATAAATTATTGTTTTATGATCATTCATGTATGTATATACATCATAGTTTATACTTGGCATGTTTCACACCATGACCGCTAATACGTCAATACAAAATACAGCAGGGAAATTAATAAAAACAATATAAAACCTGTAGTACCCTTTATTAAAATATTTTAACGACTAGTTTCGACCATAGGTCATTTTCATGCTTTATATGGAATATTAAAATATTTTAAAGTTTCTAATAGAGGGTACTACAAGTTTTTTTATTGTTCTTATTAATTCCTTCGCTGTATTTTTGTATTGTAGTATCCAGAGATACTCCAGACACAATCTTGGTACATTATTGATAGGAACTGGAATAGGGTATTGAAAAACTTATATAATATTATATTCTCGTTCAAACTGTACTTATGAATCTGAAATGAAATACAATAGGAGGAATTCGAGTAATAATAAGTGAATTGTTGCATTTTACTTGTGCTTTCATTAACTGATTGAACTTGTAAATATTTTGGATATACAGCCTTGATTTTCCATTAGTCGTGAGTATTTCTTATTAAGCGCAGACCCATATTTCATCGGAAATGCAAGAATGATTAACAGCAGGATTATTAGTTGTAATGAAGCAGGAGAAATTAAGTAATACCATTCAACCTTGAGTGAAATAGACTATTCTTCCGCGTTGAAATGAAATTAATGATACTTGGTATTTCAATCTTTTTCATTTCATTTCAATGAATATTCTTGACATAAAAAACGAAAGCTTGAATTATGGAGTTTTGGACTTTTGGAGAAATTCCTTTATTAATGAAGTATCTATCTATAGTGAGGTCTACGTTATAATGACAGTGGAGAAAGATTGAAGGACAGCGATGCCGATTCTCTGCCTTGCCACTGTCTCCTATAGAGGATAGCTGATACGGGTATATAATGATATAATACTGTTCATTGCTGTTGAAAATAATAAATTATATTTATAGATTGTATTTGATTTTTTTTCAAATTAATTATATCTCTTCATTGTTGAATTCGATCTGGTAATGTTGCGGAGCTAAAAGATGATAGCGCTATCTGGTTTTTTTTTTTTGAATGATAGAATCACCATTGTAATCAAATATTTGCTAGTAATACGACCAAAATTGCCATTTTCCAGCAGTTTTCTGCGTTGATCCAGTCAACTGGAAAGAGTATACATATGCAAGTCTGTATTTGACTATTTGACGGGAGGAAGCAAGCTGAAGTGAAGAATGGAGGCGAGTGAAGCGCGTCTGATCTCAATTCTGGATGATTCAGGGTTCAAAGGGCGGAGCACGCCAGCTATTCATTATATACACGACACTTGACAATAATTGTCATTTTGTCAATAATTTGAAATAATATCGAAACCTAGAACTAAGATCTTCTAACGAGTAAAAGTTCTGTGATCTAACCTCTTTCAGAAATAGATAGATATTTATTTTATAGGTGGAAAATTTATTTTCAGATTTTAGCCAGGTCAATCCCGTTTTCGGAAGGGCATTTGAACTGTCGGTCTCGGCAGATAGGGTTGAGCACGGAGGTATGGATGATTTGAAATAACAGTTACACACTCATTTTTAAACGAAACTCGAAATTTATCCTTTTAGTGTGTACTTTTGAGGTTGCCATTATAAAAATTGAAGAGGAAAAAATTAAAACATTGATTACGTACGAAAAATAACATCTGTTAAATGTTGTCCGTTTTTGACCATACACTTCTGTAGACGTTGTGACGAGTTGTTCATACTCCTCTGAAGCATTGCTCGTGATTCCGCTAGAATTTCCTGTGAAAGAAATAAATTCTACCATCCATTTCCTGGAGAGATTTCCATGTTCATAATTAATTTGTAAATTCATCAGCTGTAAAAAAAAAGTATTGTTGATCATTTTCATCAAATCAATAATAATTGCTGGGATGGAGATCTATTAAAAAAATGTGATTATGCTTTTTTGAAAATGTATTATTTGTGTTTGCAGGTGAGTACTGTTGATGAAGTTTGCTCTTGTCGTGGAGTCCGATTATTGGTATGAGAACTAGCAATTAAATTCATTGAGTATGTAATATTCACATTTTGACCCTATAATTTGAGAATACAAATTTTAGAGAATCTATCCAACATATTCATCGCCCTGCAATTCAACTTCACTGTACTGCTCTATCCAGAGGTTGAACAAAATAATAATTTATTTTTCTGGCTCAAAAATTCTTTAGCAAATGAACATAGTTTTTCAGCTCTACTGCGGTTTTAACTCTGTAGAATATGGATCACACACGCATAGATAAGAAGCATAATTATTATTAATACGGTAGCTCTGTACCAATATTTAGGAGTTGAAATTTAAATAGATTGCAATCAATACTTAAGTTGAGAGAAATCACTTGCAATATTTCTTATTGTATTCTGCAATGTTCAAAGAGTATTTTCCAATAGAGAAAGTAAATAGTCATTCTGTTCATTCAGGAAAAGATATATTTTTTTGAAGATGCTACTCACGGGTTGGGGTGGCTTCATCTATATTTGGAAAAATATTATGGATTCAAGTTAACAAGTTAATTTTTAAGAGTTAGATGAAGTGAAACCAGAGATGACAGAAATAATCTCATTAATATAAAATAATAATCCCTTACTCTATGGTGGAATCAACTATTAACCTTCAAAATGGATATTTCAAAGATTGAAAACAAATAAAGTACACTTGATAATTGTTTCAAAGAAACCTGCCCAAAGATCTTTTGTAGCGTCGAGGCATGTTGCAGCTGCAGAATCAGCAAAAAACGAATATTCAGGACTTGAAATTTATTATACTTTTTAGTATTAATATGTAATAAAACTTTGTTCCATTCGATAAAATACATTTTTATCATATTATTCATTGTTTCAGCATCATATTCTGCAAAATATAATACTTAATTTTTATACCGAGACAAAATAACCAGAAAGTATAATCAAAAAGACCTTCTTGTGTTCAACTATATTAGGGTTCTGTTACTCTGTTACTATATAGGTCTTCAACCTAGATATTTGTTAGGTCTCCAACCTATATAGTCGAACCAGCTCAACTATGGATATATCAATTTGAATATTAGAAAAAGGCAAAACAGAAAATGTAATAACCTATATATATAACCATAAGTATTTTGGAAATAGGTTTTCCAATACAAAGTTCTATGACAACGAAATCACAAGATGAAGCAAACAGTTTTGTTTTATTTTGATAGTTCAACTAAGATATCGATAGTCGACAAGATTTCGATTGTAGAACCTCAATAATGATAAGGGTACGGCTATCGATATTGAACATCGATTCCGTATAACGGAAATCGGAGATTAACGGATTTTAATATTTTCCCGCGAAGTGGGACAAAGTGACATAGCGGTAGAGAACGCCACTCCGGGTGACGCTATTTAATTCTAATGAAATACATTATTGAACGTGGTTTGAATCATGATTCTCAATCATTACAAATTATAACATTATTGTAATGAATTTGTGATCCATAAATTAGAAAAGTGCTTTGAAAACTCTTGAACTGTAAATATATGTCTATCAACTGCAAACCCTCAGTAGCATAGGGGGGTTTTGTTGGGCCCCTATAGACTTCATTAATGTTAATGAGCGGTGGGGGGCTATCTTGTATTTTTGAGCCCCTATTTCGGACTCATCGGGGGAGTTGGAGTTGTAACCAGAAACCCCCCCCCCCTCTTCGCTACACCACTTTCAAATATTATCCAATCATTTGACATATTTGTCTTTAGCCTATTAAAAATTCAATAATTTATTTTTATTGATCTGAAATATGAATGTTTATCAAAAATCAAATGGATGTGTCACATTCACAACAAAGGAAGTGCAGCACACAATAATTGACATAATAGCATTAAACTAATATTCATTTTACATTGCATGTAATTGGTAGCAATAAATCCGTGAAATTAGTATTACCTTGAAGGTTATTCTTCTTAGTTTTTCCAAGTAGAATTCCAGCTATTTCCGCAAAGGCAAAAGAAACCGTTACCGCTGAACAAAAGTCACTTCATAAACAATAATCCGAGCATAGAATCGTTTTTTTTTATGATAGCTTTTTCAATATTTCTCTACCAAAATCTTGTAATAGCTCTTATTATACCGGTAGGTGTGCGCAAAACTTATTGTTCCCTGAATATAGAGAATTACTCATAGAATATAAGTTTATAGAATACAACACTGTATGTAATAGAATATAACTATGTAGTTATTGTCTATGACAGTGGTACCTCCTCTTTTCTATCCAAATGTCATTGTAACTATAGAGAAGTAGAAAAGTCTATTATTTGCCTGTGCTATAAATGAAGCATCAAGCTAGGCCTAGAATTATTGAACTATCATAGTTATTCTTTACATCTATAGTCTGCTCGGTTACATGACGAATGCGCTCAGTGACAAGTGAACCCAACTGGAATTCCGAGATACATGCCGACAAGTTTTACTAAGGATACAGAAAGGGTCTCGTCTACCTGAACAACTACATTCAGGTAGCTGAACGAACCGCGAGTAAATTCATAATACTGGACTCATTATCAGTCATTTTGCCTTTCCGTTTCTCATTTAGATTATCTCATTTCTAAGAGCAACCTGAATTCAGAAGTGAGACTGTCTTTTGAATATTTGAAAGACAAATTATTTAATATTTTCTTTTAGAGATCCTGTAAGGAGCCAGAAAGTAGGAATAATGTATGGAAATACTTATTTAAAGGATATAAATTCGTTAACGAGAAACGTATTACATTGTCATTTTTATTATAATTATTGTTTTCCATCACACTTCTTTAAGGTTTTGGACTGGCTAATTAATTCACATTCTATGTCTTATCAATTATTGTGGTTGAAGGTGAAGAGAATAGCTGGTGCTACTGTCTTAGCTGAGGGATAATTTTAGCTAAGGGTAATCTTACGTAACTCCAAAAAGACAATACAGAGAATAGCTGGTGATACTGTTCTGATACCTGAGTAATAGTTCCAGATAGTAGATACTTTTTTCTGTCCCTCAGGAAAAAATTTGTGCGCATTATTTGTCACAACACCGTCTGTTATGGGAGCCGAGAGACAAATGTAAACTAAGATGTGCACGTGAGAGTGGATCTTGGAGCAGCAAGACCCAGATAATATTTATTATATTCACACTTACAATCAAGACATCTTCTCCATAGATTGCTGAATAATCGCAGTACCGTACATAATCCTGTGCCAGGTACTGACGAGTGAAATTATAATTGTTTAACCGGTTTGGCGAAGCTTTTGAATCACCCTAATCAATTTTTCTTATCTATATAACATTTTCATTTTCAAAATTAATTTACCAGTCTTCGTCTTCATCCCAATATATCCAAAACCATTAGTTGACACTTCATTCAACATCATTTTCGAATTCATTCTTTTTTTTTGTAGATCTGAATTCCAACTAACCAACTATAAACTATTAGGACGTTGGTTTCAAAGAATAGTTTAGTTTTTCAGAAAACAATAGTACTCTGTAAAGGATAAAATTACTCATCAAGCTTCCTTCTTGAAAAGCTGTGGAATTCTATGGAGTTCACTCTGTTCCATTCTGAAGCCAAAAATTATTGTACAACTGTTATTATTTCATTTTAGACTTTTATCCTTTGTAGTGAATTTATATTCATGAGCAGTAATAAGTTTGTACTGATGGAATGATAAATATGGAATAAAATAAAAACATTCTCAAATATGACATTCGATTAGAAAAGGGAGGGTTCTAAATGCCAAAGGAGGCATGAGGGTGCCAGCTCAAGCTTATATTATAGTACAAGAATAGTTTCAGCAATATAGTACAATATCATATATGAGCATAGCAAATAATTATCAAATGAAATATTTATCATCACATGAACATAAACTAGCATTTATTGGATGCGTGGTCTATTCAATCCATTTTCACTTGAAAATAGCTTTGAACAGCAGTTTAAACTATAGTTGTGTTGTGTTAAAATAAAGGGTACTTTATAATTTTTATCATGTCTTAATAATTAGTAGTCATAAAAAGAAAATTGAATATGAGCCCACCATTATAAACAATACAATAATTAGAAAAAATATTCAGTGAGCCTAGTAGTAAAATTATTCAATACGACAAAACAATAGAATATGAAACTGATGTATAATTTTTCCCAGCTCAATGTATCAGCAAAACAATATGAATTTCCTTGTACCTACTGTATATAAAAAATAAGCACATATAAGGCAATTAACATGCAATCTCATTTGAATTTCAAATCTGGTTTCATTAAAAATTTGATGAAAGTTTTCTGTTAAATGATTCGAAGATCAATAATAATACAGTATGACAATGAAAACAAGCTAATAATAATATTAGTGACTCGTTTTTTGTTTCCGATATTTCCGTAGTTGGAAGATAGGAACTAATAATGTTTAACTTGGACTGGCAGGCAACCTTCAGTCGTGAACCTTTTGTTCGGCTAACACGCACTGTCTTATCGAAAAAAGTCCAAGTTGATTGTCAAGTTTAAATGGCGCGAATTCACTTTCCAGGAAAATTACCGCTTATCTGCTTCTTCATTAAAGTGGGCCAATGCTATAACTCGGACCATGGAAAGCTGTCATTGGTCCATTGCGCACCGTAACAACAAAGCATAACTCCATAAGGCCTCAATATGACTTTTAAATTATTGAAATAAACGCGTCTAAAAAGTAAGAAGCGCATGACATTAATCTACACTAAGCTTATAAAATCGTTTCACTTCCTGCCAGCATCACACAAGTATCGGATTATTATCAAGGCTTAATGTCATTCTTGGTGCTGTAATGTCGCTTCATGCTATAATCTAGGCCAATGCTTTTCAGGTTGTAAAGTTTGTATTCGATTCAAAAGATATTGAGTGTCTTAGAAATGCCGTTAAATTTAATTTACATTGGCAATATATAATACAGTATCTCATCGTTATAATCATCATTACAACTCTGTATTAGGCTACTGAAATTATCTATGTTGAGACAACTAAAATCAAAATTATTCTTAAACATTAAGGCAATATGTGTCTCATCATCGCAATCAAAGTTGAAAGTCAGAGTCGAATCAAGTTGATTCTTAAATCTCTCTTGGATTATGGATCTCCTATGGATAGTAAAATTTTACAATAACAACACTCCAACACAGATACTCTTCAACACAGTATCTCGTGATATCGATCTCTTCAATCCGTCTTTGAATGCCTTTATTAAATCATGCTCTATAATACTTGAATATTAGTTCTTTTGTCAATGTTTAACTTCAAGCACTCTCTCTCCTCTCTTCTTCTGCTATCTATCTATAAATATATGTCTTTACATTTGGCGTTCATAGCCTGTTTTGGATGGTGCAGGGAATTGGGAATTTTTTATAATGTATTTTTACTAATTAATTATGGTTAGTGACTCACTAATGGAATTGCATGTATTCGTCCAATTGCATCTGCATCAATTGAAATGTTCAAAATTGTAACTCTTCACTTTCTAAGATGACATGAGAAAGATTTTGTCTCATTCGGCCTTTGCAGTCTGTTGTTGTACCTACTGTCTTTACATAGTTGTGAACTGTAACATTCAGAATTTCCCCTCCCTGTGCCATCCTGTATTGGCATAACATCCAATCTGCAACGGAACCAATGCCAAGAAAACCAATGAACGAATCAAATTACGTTACGATGATCTCATTTCAACAACAGGATCGCAACTGCTTAGTCTCAGAAGTTTCAATATTCAACAAGGATAAAATATTGCATATTATTTTGTAGTCAGTTCTATGATAAAGAGCATAAAGTTATTTGATTTCCATATGAGTCTTGGTTAAAATTTTATAAAGCCGCTCTACAGCTTCAGGTTATGCACTACGAACGTCACATTCTAAAGAATTACATTATTCATATTTCCTCTACAGTTGGCTTTCGGTTTTCCTGTTCATCTAAACTTCTATAATGTAATATATTTCTTCATATGAAGTTCTACATTATCAAAAATTCAACTTAAATATGATTTTAACGACTGTATGTGGAGTGAAAGATGGTTATTCTATTATGAAATATGCAACAGAACCCTATAGGAAAAAGAGATATAGGTAGACATCGGAAAAGCTGGCAATAAAATATGAGCGATGGATAACTTATTTAATGATCATTTAATTTAAGAATACTGCACTATAATAGATAGATTTAATATACTGTTGTGAGTCGGAACAGGCAAGAGCCTAAACCTTGAATTAAAGAAGGAGAAGGATAGACAACACAAATAAAAAACAGAAAGTTTTAGTCCAGTCAAATGGTCGTTTTTCAGGAAACAGCCCCGAAAGAATTTTTCTCGACAGTTCTATATGTATTTTGGGACGCTGAATTCGAATCTGAAATTTGCTGACACGCCAGAGGTGGCTTCACCCCCAAAACCCCCTAAAACTTCGGACTTTTTTAATTTCTCCATTTAATCTCGAAAACTTCCAGTTTTTGGAGAAAAATCATTCTCTACAAAATTGAGGATAATGAAATTTCCAATAAAATGAGTGGTAGCGGCTACCATTTTTGGTTCCGGAGCTACAAATTTTCAAAAAAAGGGTATTTTTTAATAGGTTTTCAAAATTATGCAAACCTACTACGTCTACCCTATTCAACTTGGATATTTTTCTAGTACAGATAGAAACCCATACATAACGTGAAAGAATAGTCAATTCTAAACAGGTCTCCTTAGGAATTTTCGAATTTATTAGTGGTGGGAGGGGGAAAATACCCAAAAATAGAAAATCATGTCCTACAGCCAAAATACAAATTTTTCATTATAATACCTTTTCAAGGACTTCCTAACAAAAAAATACATATTTCGGCTGAAATAATCTCATGAGGGGTTTTTCTATGAGAATCATCCGTTAGAAACATTTAATTTCAGTATTCCCTAGTGGGGGTGTACGTCACAAAGATAGGTCGAGAATCAAAAGTTTAAAAACTTATAACTTTTGATAAAATGATCAGATTTCCTCGTACTACAGCTCATTCTTTTCAGCTCATCAAGGCGGTTGAAAATCATGTATCATAACTGGAATTTGATGGAAAATAAAATTTCTCCTACAGTGTATTTTAGCCCATATTTGGATATACTGAAAAATGACCAATTTCTATATTCAAAACTGTGTATCTCGGTAACTCGAAATGATAAAAAATGGTACTTGGTCTTGATTTGAAGAACAGAATCTCCTCTTTCTCCTCTTGAGGTGAATGAATTTTGTAAAAATATGATCGTGAGGTGAGCTACGTTTGTTTCAAAAAATCAAGAAATTTGCAATATTTTCCTCATTTTCACAGTCTCGACAGTTTTTCGATAATAAACAGTTATGCAAGATGTATTTAAGGCAACATAGCCTATAGAACATGTAATTCTCTTTCATTTGAGACTAATCGCAAGTTTCTATAATGTATCTCACTCGTTTTAGATACTCTTGAATAACAGTAATAACACAGAAAAAATGAGAAAATGAAAATAATCATTTTTTCAATTGGCTTTTGAACGGTATTGAAGTCAGGAAAACCATTTATGGGAGCGAAAAGAAGAGACAATTCTCTACAACCTTGACTACTTTTTCTTTTTTTTATCTAAAGTATTTCACAAGATAAGCAACTTTAAATAATATGCAAGACTGTGAAAATTATTAACGTATCACAAATTTTTAGCATAATCAAAGTTGCGTATCTTGTGAAATACTTCAGATAAAAATCCAAGAACGGTTAGAATCCTCCGCTACCACTCAATTTATTGGAAATTTTATTATCTTTATCTTAATGTGATTTTTCTCCAAAATTTTAGGGGTTTTGGGGATGAAGCCGCCCTCTGGCGTGTCAGAAAATTTTAGATTCGAATTCAGCAGCTCAAAATACATATAGGACCGTCGAGAAAAATTCTTTTGGGGTTGTTACCTGAAAATCGACCATTTGACTGGACTATTTGAATAGTTTATAGTTAATAGACTATTTGAATAGTTCTGTCGAATAAGATGCTACCAACCAATGGTTGTTAACTGCTGCCAGAAGTATTCCATGGTTGCTAAATTGAGTGTCTGTTTGTTTTGTGTCATCACATTACTCACACACTAGTGGAAAGCTTGAGGAAATCATCCTTTGAAAAATTTGGAATATAGCTTTTGAATAGATATTTGCTTGCAGTATCTGATAAGAGAAATGCCTAGTGTGCATAATATAGTAGACCAAATAGAATGCATGTTACGGAATCTACAGAAAGTTTATCGAAAGACAATTTAGTAGCACAGAAGATCTCACAAATAAGAATTTCAAAAAAATCATATTCGCCTCTACTCATGCAGTTTTGACAGTCCTGTTTTCATTATTAAAAATTAAGAAGCTTGAAACCTTGGTCTCGCGAAATGCAATCCACGCACCTGGTCTTGTAGAATACCAAGTAGTGAGCTGGCAGAACTCTTTTTCTGGAGATTTTCGAAAACATCACATCTCCATGACAATGGTCCACATGTGTGCAGACAGCGCGGAATACGTAATGAACTGTGTGATTTGTGATAGGAATTTGACGGCAGATGGTTGCGTTGCTCTGGTGGCTCTCCGGAGCTCACTCTTATCTTGTCTGGGGCTCTTCGGCTTTGGCTCCACTACAGACTACTCTCATCTTCTCTGGCCGTAAGTTCAACCGGAAAGATATTGGCAATATTAGCAAGGTGAGATGTTGTTGGCAGGGGGTTGGGTAAGGTTCCTCTCATCTCATGTTGGCGTAGGACAGCGTGTTAGTTCGGTACATTGCCGCCAGGTGGCGCTGAGCAAAGTCAGGTTATCTTCGGCGAAGTACAGTGAGTGAAGCGCCGCCAACAACAAACTCAAGTTAGTTGCGCGCAATGTAGTGTCGGCAGAGTTGTTTACCTGTGTGCATTATAATCGTTGTAAATAAACTGTAGCACTGTGACATCTGTGTGTATTTGTGTGTGATGTTAAGAGTGACAGTGTATTCTTCAGATTATTGCCGCACTTCTATTTCTCGATTGGTTCCCGTTTGTTGTGCTGATAATGGATACTGTCGTCTGCATCGTCTAATAAAACACACATCAACGGTCAGTCTCAATATCTTATCACTACTTGTTGATATGTCTCCCACTCGCATGCTGGCACAGTGGCAGTTCCTATAGAATTTTAACATGGTTTTGAATCTTCAAAGAAGTTTACAAATGAATTCAAGTCACCTTCCTCAACTTATGATTGATGGCATTATTAGATCCACATCTCATTAGAAGGTATTTCTCTATTTAGAAGATACCACAGGAATCTTACTTGTAACATTGGTAAGTATCAAATCTCAAAATAACAATTGGTTTAAATATTGTTCCCTCACATAATATTATTCGTATGCGTGTGTAAATATATTACACATTTTTAGAAGTTTCTTTAACTTCCACAGAATTACAAGAACATTTTCCTTACCACAAGTATTGAATTTCCAAATTAAAGTACAGATAGATTCAAGTCTCCTCCTATAACATATTATTGGTATATATATTCTATAAAGAATATATATATTTGGATGGTATCGGTATTTCAAAGGTCCCTCAATCATTGTTACAAGAATCTTCTTATACCTTTTCTTATCCTTCCTATTGGTAGAGAATTAGTGGGGAGGATATTTTTAATATTCTTTCCGAAGAATAGACATTGATATGTCCAAAGCTCTGCCAATTTATGTAGATGCATAACAATATAACTATCTATAGTTATTATATTACAAATTGCTTTTTCATATCATATACAGTTCAATAATTATTTTCTTAGTCTATATTATGTAAATTCATCTATAATTTTGCTGTATTGTAAGCTATTGTATATAAGTGTATAAGCCAGTATATTTTGTAATCTACATAAATAAAGTACTCAATCAATCAATCAATCTATTTCTATCTGGAAGGAATCAAGGGAAGTATCGATGTCTACAAGTATCTACTAAATTTTAAGTAGATGATTTTCCATGCCTCCACGTTCTCTGTGCGTCAAGCTTTTACGGATAATAGAAAATAGACTTGCATATAAAGAGAATGACTGAAAATAATGAAACTTTATTTGTATAATTCCCTGTTTTGAAACTTGGGGATCTATTGGGATCTAACAAATCTCTGATTCCAGTAGGGGTAAATCAATTGATTATTGTGCTCTTCATCATAATATTCTCACATCCCTTTCAAGTCACTGTGACGCTCATCAATATAAAACACTCCACTCTACTCTTCAGAAAATAAGGAAAGTATTTCGAAATGCTAAAAAAACTGAACTCTCACTACTTGACACACATTTGGAATCTGTAAATCACAGATAACTGATAATTATGTTGTGACTATACGTTTTTCAAAGATTCATCTTCTCCATTGTTACACTGAATTAATTGAATTTCTTTGTTTTGCTTCAATAAATTTACATTTCTTGTTCCCTTATCAATGAATGCAGCATTCAAACCACCTCATTGCAAAAATTTCCAAACATTTTATAGTTTGAACACTTTGGATGGATCATATTGACTCTCATTCTCATATAACCATTTGAGCATAGTACTTCCTTCATCTTCCTTGTTAAAATTAATGTTTTGGTTACAACTCGATCATTATGATATGCTTAACTTGAAGCCTGTCGTCCCTTCAAGTGTTATAGAAATCAAGATATCATACCTTCTGCTCAGAAAAAAAATGATTTGTTAGAGGGTAAAAGAAAAAACTAGCACGCAACCTCATTAGATAAATGTGCCATTGATGAACATACACTGAACATATATGATGAATTCTCACTACATGAATCGCAAATGTATGAAACAAGAGATAGTACTATTCCATTGTTACGGATATCCACTGTAGATTGTGGTCTCTCTCATAGGTATCATCTATCCGCGAAGGCAAAAGTATTAGCTCTTCAGAACCGGTTCAAATAGCTTCACATTACTTGCAACCAAGTGCTATCTACTTATCTCCAGCTATTTCTCATGTGGTATTCCTGCATTCTTCAGTGAAGATACAAGTAATTCACGATCCAGAAGTGAATAATTATTTGAATCAGTTTCCTGTTTGAGGTTCGCATCCATTATCATAATGTTGGAATAAAAAATGTTCATCTTATTAGTGTCCTCACCTTCAAATGTCTGGAATCTTGATAAGTTGCCATTCATGTCTGACCAAATAGGTTCTGTCTAGGCTATATTGAGCATTACCAAAGTCACCACTTATTATGTGACTGTCTTGGAAAACATCATCCTGAATAAAAATGTTGAAATAAGTAAAGTTGCTCTTTGTTTTCATTGTTTGAACAAACGATACAGTTATCTTTTTTCTGTGTAGAAGAAATATGTGTTAATGTTTGGAAAGTGAATCTTTTTTGTTTTCATTCTTCTTTCTTTTCTTATTTAAGTTGACCTTACTTTATTTACTGGTATGCAAGTGATTTTTGAGAGAAACAGTTATCGAATCAGTTCAACTTCAGAGTTACTTCTAATCATTATTCAGATAATCAGGAACATATTGTGTAGTACATTTCTACTCTTTTGTCGCCAAGCGATATCCAGTAGTTTGCATTCAAGATCTAATCTTATGCCAGGAAAATCCATTCTGAACTCAAGTGGAAGACTTATCCTACATAACTATGGTATTATTCAATCCGAATACAGTTTATTCTCGAGTAATGAAGGAAAAATCTCCATTTTTTCTTTATCGAGATTCTAAACAAAAGTGTTTTTGTCATATGCTTGTTGTGCATTCCATTGTTAAAATATTTCGCGTTTCATGATATATTTCAATTCCTATGGATACTCTCTTGTTATTGAAATCAATTTTTGATTTGATGTGAATTCTAGTCAAAACTAGACCAGGAAGACGTTTCTTCAACCGAACTAAACAAAGTTTTTTCTGTTTCTTGACAGTTTTGAAAACCAATAAATACAATTTATTCTCTTCCGCAAACAGTATAAAATTGTTTTCTTTCAATGAAATCCTAATGCAAAACATGCAATGAACAAGCAATTTGTTTCGAAACGCCCCTCTCTGATTTTATTGGTGAATGCCAATTTAGAGTCACACGATATCTTCTAGGTCGACCAATCACGTGCGAGTAGCCATCAGCTGGTCAGTAAAAATCTACGCCCACAGCAGGCTCTCATTGTAAATGCATAAATTTACGTCATTTTATTCACCATTGGCATTGTAAACATCAGGAATTCACTTAGTTGGAATTAAAATTTTCTAAGAAATGAGATGAATAGTGATTAGTCATGAATGAACAAGTAGTTCAGAGAACAGTAGAATTCGCTACACTCACTAAAATCACTATTGACACACGCCCGCCTATTCACACACAAACACACATACAAATTGGATTTAGAGTATGCTGATATAAATGCAATAGGATCGGTGGTGGACGCTGAGAAATAGAAGTTCTTTATATTTTTGAGCTAGGATGCACGTTTAAAAAGATAAAAAATCTGAAACTTGAAATGTGGTTCTTGGGGGGGTTGGGGTAAATTATTGAATTACAAAAAATCAAAATCCTCAACATGTAATGCATGAAATAAGACCGCCTTCGAGCTCTGGAAAATAGAAGTTTCCTACACTTTTGAGCTAGGATGCACAGCTAGAAATCTGAAACTAGAAATTTGTGACTTTCGGAGGGGGGATTATTTAATTCTAAATTTTTGAAATTTTGAACATGTGATATATGAAATAAGACCACCTTGGAGCGCTGAAGAATAAAGGTCCTCTACACTTTTGAGCTCGGAAGCACGGTTTAAAAGATAAAAAATCTGAAACTTGAATTAGGGACTTGGAAAAAAAAATCGAAATGCAAAAATAAGAAAATTTTCAACATGTGATACATGAAATAATACCGCTTTGAAGAGCTGAGAAGAATGAGCCCAATTTGAATCTGATCTGATAAAGTATTGAAAAGTTAGGTTGACTTTTAGGGTAAAATTTCTGAATAAAGGGCCGCCATCTTGAAACGGGAATGAATTTAAAAATTTTGAATACATACGTTTCTGCGCCTTGTTTCAAATTACTTGTATACCAAAGTTTATCCAAATCGGACCATAACTGCGACTGTAACTGCGGTACAAACAAACATACAAACGCCGATTGACTTGAAACATAGAATTCGCTTCGTTCATTCAATTATTTTATCACATTATTTTCAAATAAGTACCTGATATTGATCATTTTTATATTTGTATCATCAATATTACAACTGTTCGGTAACAATTAGCTTATTTCTACAAATTATCTTGGAAATTGCAGCTAAATTACATATGTTACATTTTTTAAACATAAAACTCCATCATTCATTGGTACAGTAAATTGACAATGACAAGCCTATCGGAGGAGTCATCATGATGACTCCTTTTTGTCATGGATACAAACTTTGAACTGAATTGAAATTTTTTATGCTGGATTATGCTTGGGAAACTCTGGTCAGGGTCTTCAATAATAAATTAATTGTATGCTGGAAATTATAATATCCAATTATTCAAAAGTCAAAATTTTCCTCTCAAATAGCAACAATATTGATCTAGGATTATGCATTATTTTATCAAAATTCTCAGTGGAACATGTAACACAGTAATTGTTGAATAAAAGTAACGAAAGTACTACTGTAACAAACATTCAAAGTTGAAACTTTATGCTGAAATCATTGCTTGGAGAGTTTGAATTTGGATTTGTGATTATTGAACTAGAAGCAGTCATAAAGAGAATCAAAAGTACAATTTAGAAACCACAATAATTTCAGATATTTCCACATACACATTTCAAATTCACTAAAATAAATCATGAATCCAGCTAGTTGCTAGTCACATTATTCTAACCCAATCTTGATAATCTTCTAGTGTTTGAAAAATTTATCATGAATCTGAAATGCTGTGGATCTACGATTGACCATGCATGTTATAATTCTCATCATTGTCTCAGTGCTCCAGCCTTTCAACTTTTTTCACGTTATCTTCTTTCAGTAAAAATTAGTTGAAATTCTGATTCAATTCTTTACCCAAGAGTCCCAATTACTAGTGAATGATGTTGCTCATCAGTTCATATTAGTTTATGGTGTTGACAAACGACAGTATTCACAACTATATGGACTGGACTGGAATGGACTACTGAACTAATGGAATGGACTTGGGTCGGGGGTGGATGTGTTTTCCAATAGTCAATCAAGTTTCAAACACAAAGTGACTTTGCTTTTGAGACAAAATCAAAACAATTGAAAATGAGAATGCACAGAATTCCTACACTTATACATTGTTATAGCCCCCTAATTCTCCCTCAATTGTCATAGTTTATCATTAGCATTTATCATCATCATCTTCTTCATCTTCTCATTCTTGCTTGTTATCATCTCTCCATCACCATTTCATGTCTTTTCTCAACTTTTCTTTCACTCATCTCTACTTTTCAATATCATTTATAATTTTTTTTTCAAGTAGTTTTTCTAATGTTAGTTCAGTGAATTTTTTCTCTGTATACGAATTGTACTTGTCTTATTGAGATGTTAAGGGGGCATATTTGGGTTTTTACCTGTTGCTCCCATTGTGGAATAAATAAGTATATTTTCAATGATCAAAGTGGATGTGTGGTTGTTAAGATCAGTTTATTATTTGATCATGGTAAACACGATCTTAAAATCGTAATGGAAGGAGTCATTATTCATCACAGTAGTTTCTCACCACCTATTAGTCAATTGATTGATTTATAGCTTGTTTCACGAGTGTTTTCCACCTGTATCAACAAGCTGTAAGTGGCGTCTAAATTATTTTTCTCATCCACAAGACCTTGAGATTTGATAAAGCAAGCCTGAAAAGCTACCTTATTATTCTACTTTCTTGTATGAACTAACATACTCCCAAGTATATGATCATCAACAAGATAAAGTTTATGAAAATCCATTTAAAAAGTGGATTCAACATTAGGAACGTACATTAAATTTTAATCATGTACACAGTCAACAAGGAGATACATTGAAAATATAGATTGAGGAATTTGTATTTGAAAGATTCCAAAGAATTAGATTTATCCATAACAACTGTGCGAGATGGCATGGAACTTTTCCAAGCTGTTATTGACCGAGCGAAGTGAGGTCTAAGATTCAAGTCGACGGTTTGGCATTTCTCTTAATGTTTAAATGTTTATATGTTGCGCATTTACGGCGAACCGCGGAAATAGATTTTCATGAAATTTGACAGGTATGTTCCTTTTTT